>NC_090353.1:4088713-4301748 GCF_035084215.1 Heptranchias perlo | reverse complement strand
TACTAGGTCCCTTTGCTTTTTGTGGTATACATTAATGATTGGGACTTAAATGTAGGGGGCATGATTAAGAAATTTGCAGATGACACAAGGATAGGCCGTGTGGTTGATAGTGAGGAGGAAAGCTGTAGACATTTTTTTTATTCGTTCATGGGATGTGGGCGTCGCTGGCAAGGCCGGCATTTATTGTCCATCCCTAATTGCCCTCGAGAAGGTGGTGGTGAGCCACCTTCTTGAACCACTGCAGTCCGTGTGGTGAAGGTTCTCCCACAGTGCTGTTAGGAAGGGAGTTCCAGGATTTTGACCCAGCGACGATGAAGGAACGGCGATATATTTCCAAGTTGGGATGGTGTGTGACTTGGAGGGGAACGTGCAGGTGGTGTTGTTCCCATGAGCCTGCTGCCCTTGTCCTTCTAGATGGTAGAGGTCGCGGGTTTGGGAGATGCTGTCGAAGAAGTCTTGGCGAGTTGCTGCAGTGCATCCTGTGGATGGTACACACTGCAGCCACTGTGCAGGAAGATATCAATGGACTGGTCAGATGGAGTTCAATCTGGATAAGTATGAGGTAATGCATTTGGGGAGAGCAAACAAGGCAAGGGAATACACAATAAATGGGAGGATAGTGAGAGGTGTAGGGGAAGTGAGGGACCTTGGAGTGCATGTTCACAGATCCCTGAAGGTAGCAGGACAGGTAGATAAGGTGGTTAAGAAGGCACATGGAATACTTTCCTTTATTAGCCGAGGCATAGAATATAAAAGCAGGGAGGTTATGCTGGGACTTTATAAAACACTAGTTAGGCCACAGCTTGAGTACTGCGCACAGTTCTGGTCACCACATTACAGGAAGGATGTAGTTGCTCTAGAGAGGGTACAGAGGAGATTTACAAGGATGTTGCCAGGACTGGAGAATTTTAGTTATGATGACAGATTGGATAGGCTGGGGTTGTTTTCCTTGGAACAGAGGAGGCTGAGGGGTGATTTGATTGAGGTGTACAAAATTATGAGAGGCCTAGATAGAGCGTATAGGAAGGACCTATACTGTGTGCAGTTCTGGTCGCCACACTACAGGAAGGATGTGATCGCTTTGGAGAGGGTGCAGAGGAGATTCACCAGGATGTTACCAGGGCTGGAGCGCTTCAGCTATGAAGAGAGACTGGGAAGATTGGGTTTGTTTTCCTTGGAGCAGAGGAGGCTGAGGGGGGACATGATTGAGGTGTACAAAATTATGAGGGGCACAGATAGGATGGATACTAAGGAGCTTTTTCCCTTCGTTGAGGGTACTATAACAAGGGGACATAGATTCAAGGTAAAAGGCGGGAGGTTTAGAGGGGATTTGAGAAAGAACTTTTTCACCCAGAGGGTGGTTGGAGTCTGGAACTCACTGCCTGAAAGGGTTGTGGAGGCAGGAACCCTCACAACATTCAAGAAGCATTTGGATGAGCACTTGAAATGCCATAGCATACAAGGCTACGGACCAAATGCTGGAATATGGGATTAGAGTAGACAGGGCTGATGGCCGGCGCGGACACGATGGGCCGAAGGGCCTCTATCCGTGCTGTATGACTCTATGACTCTATGACCTATTTCTCTTAGCGGAGGGGTCAATAACCAGGGGGCATAGATTTAAAGTGATTGGTAGAAGGATTTGAGCAGAAATGAGGGAAAATGTTTTCACCCAGAGGGTGGTGGGGATCTGGAACTCACTGCCTGAAAGGGTGGGAGAGGCAGAAACCCCCAACTCATTAAAAAAATACCTGGATGTGCACTTGAAGAGCCGTGACCTGCAGGGCTACGGACCAAATGCAGGAAAGTGGGATTAGGCTGGGTGGCTCGTTTCTCAGCCGGCGCGGACACGATGGGCCGAATGGCCTCCTTCTGTGCCGTAAATTTTCTATGATTCTATGATTCTATACTGTGTATCACTGTATTTCACCATGTTTCACTGCATTTCACTGTTTAATGTTATTTCACTGTGTTTTACTGTGTTTCATTGTGTTTAACTGTATTTCACTGTGTTTCGCTGTGTTTCATTGTGTTTCGCTGTGTTTAATCGTATTTCGCTGTGTTTAATGTGAGGTTCAAAACTCCTTTAATAAAGGACATTTGAAGGAAAGGGTTAACTTTACCCCTTTTAAACGAAGACATTTGAAAACCTCCAAACACAGTGATGTGGTAAACAGTGCTCTCACAAATCCTGTTGGCATTGGAGAAGTCTGAGTTTGGGGATCGAGGACATCGTACTGTGGATCGATATCTAGATTATTAAATAAATAAGCTAGGTGGATAATATTGAGTTAAAGTGTTGTCAGGCTTTTGGAAACACAAGCTTTTCAACACAGCAGGGGGTAATGTAAGAAAAGGCAACAAGGACGTACATCAAAGGTTTCGGATCGGGAAAGCAATGAAAGGTGTGAAAAAAAAGCACAGGCCTCTCATTCCCATCTGGCAATCTGTTCAAAGAACTGGGATTTGTAAAACATCAAACCGGGATTTGCACCCAGCATATAGTCAAATGGTATAAGGAATGGATTTGAAATCATTGAAGCAATCAACCATTGATGCAAGGACCATTAAGAATGTCTGTGTGTAGAAATGTAAAGGGGCTCTGTCTGCATCAAAGGCCATAAACAGAGAGAGTGAACAGGCCTTTTACAACCCATCGTTTGAGCACATTTTCGGATGGTGGAGTGGGTGCGTGGGAGCGGGGGGACTCCTAAAATTGTAGGAATCCGGAATGGGTTCGGAGCCTGGCTCCAACCCGCTGACTTCCGGGTTTTCCAGTGACACCAGGAGCGCTCGCCTCCCGAATGCGGGACTCCCACCGGCAATTAAAGCCGGCGGGATGATCATTTTCATACTTTGACAGATAGTTAAATTACTTGAGATATCTCATTGAGTGGACATTTTGGCAGGGGTGCAATTTTGAAGGATTCTCAGCGTGTTTCCCGTGCTGTGGGAAACACTCCCTGTTGGAGCAGACGTGTTTCAGCCAGCAGCCAGTGGGAGATACAAAGGATTATTTGACAGGTGGGGAAACCTCATTTATTGCAGCAGGGCACTCTGTCACTTCAGACAAAGTTTTGGCTGCAAGACCTTACTGCTTTCACTCAAAATTCTTACTTTCCACCCAAATCTCTGCTGTGTAAACATATTTACCTACTTTGCGGACCCCCTCAAACTCACACCGTCAGGATGGGGGGGCACCATGGCTGCATTCACCACTACATCCGAGAAGGAGCAACATCACCGGCCTCGCCAGGCATGGCGTCCACCTCCGCCACGTGGAGCTCCACAACTCAGTGCTGCACCACAGGCACCTGCACAAGAGCACAGAGGGCAACAACAGAGAGAGCGACGTCACAGGAGGCACTACCCTCGCAACAGGGTCTACAGACCGAGGCTCAGCTTCCTGGACCTCTCTGAGGAGCAGTGCATACGGAGGCTCAGAGTCAGTCGCCAGGTAATCGCAGACATCTGCAGCCTCCTTCATGCCGAGCTGCTCCCGGCTGGGCCGAGCAGCATCTCCTTACTTGTCGCTGTCAAAGTCACCACTGCCCTCAACTTCTTCACCTCCGGATCATTCCAGGGTGCCAACGGGGACATCGCCGGGATCTCACAGTCGTCTGCACACAAGTGCATAAGGCAGGTCACCGAGGGCTTGTTTCGCAGGGCCTCGCACTACGTCAATTTCCCCATGGACGACCTCAGCCAGACGGAGAGGGCAATGGGATTCCACTCTGTGGCTGGCTTCCCACGGGTGCAGGGTGTAATCGATTGCACCCATATAGCAATCCGAGCACCTCCACACGAGCCAGGACTGTTCATCAACAGGAAGGGCTATCACTCCATCAACACTCAGCTCGTTTGTGACCACCACAAGAGATTCCTTCACGTGTGCGCCAGATTCCCTGGCAGCTGCCACGATTCCTTCATCCTCCGGGAGTCCAACATCCCGCCCCCCTCCACGCACCGAACACCCGCAAGGGCTGGCTCCTCGGGGACAAGGGATACCCCCTGCACACAAAGACTGTTCCACCTGTACCTGTGCAGGGGCAGACTCGGCCACCTGGAGAGGAGGCAGCATTGCGGGTACTGGTTGAGAGGAGGGGCAATGGGTGAGACGTGGGGGCGCTTTGAGTGGCGTCCCCACTTCCATGTCCCCTTTTGCCATCTTGCCTCCCCTGGGCCAGGCCCACACCACTCCTACCACTCTGCTGGACGACAGTTTGGAGGACATGTGTGAAGCCTTGTAAGGCCAGTGCCAAAGTATCTGTCTGCCTGTTTAAGGCGGCAGAAAGTTGCTCACCCTGAGTCCGAAGGGCCATTGTCAGGGCCTGAATGGACTCATTTGTGAGCCGTGCTTGAAGCTCGATGGAGGCTAGCCTTCCCTCCATCGCAGACATTCCCGCACTTACCCACGACACTATCTCAGAGATGCCCTCACGTCCCTGTGACAGTATCTCAGAGATTCCCTCTTGTACCTGTGCCACCGTTCCACTCATGCAGGAGTTGGACTCCTCCATCCTCTGCGCGATTGTGGAGAGTGCGCGTGGCACCTGTTCCAGCAACTCGCAAATGTTCTGCTGCACCTTGATCATTCTCCTTTTAAACGATGGCCCCTGGGGTTCAGCATCTGCGTCCAGCTGAGCAGAGCCTGGAGAGGAGTGCTCCCACCGACACGGACTCTCCACAGCTGCCCCTGCCACCAGTGTCTGCTCGTGCTCACATGTGTGTGGTGACTCACCATGTGCGACCCCAACTAACTGCGGACTGGGACCCACCGAGGTGTGTGTATCTGCACTGGTGGATGGCTCGCTCAGATGTGATGGTGCCCCCCCAGAGGCCGGCAGGTCCTCTGAGGAATCGCCCTCTGCCGTCACAGTGGTCGCTGAAGGCCCTGTACAAGAACAGAAGGCAATATTAAGCATGATCACAGATGTTGAGGTGCTGAAGATGGCAAGGCATGTTAACATCAATTCATATTGTGTGTGCTGAATGTTAAAGTTCTGTCACCAGACGTTTGTCGGGTGCCAGTCTCGGCGTCCCCGACCGTCAGGCACTCGAGGGTTCGGCTCAGCTCCAGATCCTCCTGCTCGGCGTCTGTGAGGACGATGATTTGTTGTGGCCCCCCTCCGGTCCTCGTCCTCTCCCGAGCATTCTGGGCTCTCTTCTCCTATAGGGGGAGAAAGTACAGACGTGTGAGTGAGTGATGGTGACGTGGCCAACCGATGAATGCATTGGTTTGGGTGAGGCTGACCGTGAAAGAGATGCATCAGAGGGTGAGTATGAGACGGAGCCATGGCATTGGATGAGGATTGGGTTGAGTGGTAGTGGTGAGGTGAGTAATGGGGAGGTGAGGAAGTGCTGGTAAGTTGAGGATGAGCTTTGAGTGGGTGTGAGGAGGGATGTGATGGAGTAGTGTGGGCAGTGCAGAATGAGTTGGGGGGTGGGGGCGGTGATGTGGAAGATGGAATGTAGGAGAATGAGTAAGTGTACTCACTTTGACTGACCTAGTTAGGTCATTGAAGCGCTTCCTGCACTGGATCCATGTGCGGGAGATGTTGCTGCTGCTGGTGACCCCTCTGCCACCTCGAGCCAGGCCTTCTTGGTGGCAGAGGCAGGCCACTTCCTCCCGTCCGCCAGATGGAAGACATCCCTCCTCCTCCTCCTCACCCCATCCAGTAGCACCTGGAGTGAGGCATCCCTAAATCGAGGAGCAGCCTTTCCCCTGGGCTGCTCCAATGTGCTGTGTGGGTTTTTGCTCCAGGAGCAGCCATTGGAGGACTGCCCCTTTAAATAGATCTCCTCCAGCTGACAGCCTGTGATGTGATTGCTCAGTCCGCCTGCTGCGCACCTTTCCGACGGCAAACTGGGAAACCGCGTTAAGTGGCTCCAATCGTGTGGGGAACATAAGAACATAAGAAATAAGAGCAGGAGTAGGCCAATCGGCCCCTCTAGCCTGCTCCGCCATTCAATAAGATCATGGCTGATCTGATCCTAACCTCAAATCTAAATTCATGTCCAATTTCCTGCCCGCTCCCCATAACCCCTAATTCCCTTTACTTCTAGGAAACTGTCTATTTCTGTTTTAAATTTATCTAATGATGTAGCTTCCACAGCTTCCTGGGGCAGCAAATTCCACAGACCCACCACCCTCTGAGTGAAGAAGTTTCTCCTCATCTCAGTTTTGAAAGAGCAGCCCCTTATTCTAAGATTATGCCCCCTCGTTCTAGTTTCACCCATCTTTGGGAACATCCTTACCGCATCCACCCGATCAAGCCAGATTTTATTGGGTGAGCAACCCATGTGTCCAATCACCCCCCCCTCCCGCTGCCATCCCGCCTCCCGCTAATATCAGGGCCATGATCTATTCTACATCAAAGGGTCTCCAGTCACATGATCAAAGCCTAAACTGTCAATCATTGAAGTATGTTAATGATTGAGTCATAGCAACAACGAGCGATTGGACAAAAAGAATGACCCTCCCCAATCCTAACGTCCTATTGGTAAAAAACAATATGAAAAGAAGACTTTGAGAGACGAACAGCCTCTTCACTGCTGGGAGTGAGGGTGACTTCCCTTTGCTTCACGATTCGTCCAGTGTCCAAGTATCGCGCAAAATAAAGAATTCACTACATTAATTGTATTTCACTGTGTTTCACTGTGTTTAACTGTATTTCACTGTATCTCTCTGTGTTTCATTGTGTTTAACAGCAATTCACTGTGTTTCACTGTATTTCTCTGTGTTTCACTGTTTTTCAGTGTTTAACTGTATTTCACTGTGTTTAACCGTATTTTACTGTCTTATACTGTATTTCACTGTTTCATTGTGTTTAACTGTATTTTACTGGGTTATACTGTATTTCACGGTGTTTTACTGTATTTCATAGTGTTTTACTGTGTTTCACTGTATTGCACTGTTTTACTGTATTTCACAGTTTTTCACTGTACTTCACTGATTTTCACTGTGTTTCACTGTACTTCACTGATTTTCACTGTGTTTCACTGTATTTCACTGTGTTCAACTGTATTTTACTGTTTCACTGTGTTTCGCTGTGATTAACTGTATTTCACTTTGTTTTACTGTGTTTTACTGCAATTCACTTTGTTTCACTGTGTTTAATTATTTCACTGTGTTATACTGTATTTCATTGTGTTTAACTGTATTTCATTGTGTTTCACTGCGTTTCATGGTGTTTAACTGCATTTCACTGTGTTTAACTGTATTTCACCGTGTTATACTGTATTTTACTGTGTTTCACTGTGTTTAATTATTTCACTGTGTTATACTGTATTTCACTGTATTCATCGTGTTTCATCATATTTAATTGTATTTCAGTGTGTTTCACTGTATTTCAGTGTGTTGCACTGTGTTTAACTGCATTTCCCTGTGTTTCACTGTTTCACTGCAATTCCCTGGGTTTCACTGTGTTTAATTATTTCACTGCGTTATACTGTATTTCACTGCGTTATACTGTATTTCACTGTGTTATACTGTATTTCACTATGGTTATCTGTATTTCACTGCATTTAACTGTACTTCATTTTTTGCACTGTATTTCACTGTGTTATATTGTATTTTACTGTGATTCATTGTGTTTGAATGTATTTTACTGTGTTTCACTGTATTTCACCATCTCACTGTGAATAACTGCATTTCAGTCTGTTATACTGTGTTTCACCATGTTTCACTGTATTCACTGTGTTTCACTGTGTTTATTGTATTTCAATGTGTTTCACTAAATTTCACTGTGTTTTAGTCTATTTCACTGTGATTAACTGTACTTCACTGTGTTTAACTGTGATACACTGTATTAGGAACATAGGAACAGGAGTAGGCCATTCAGCCCCTCGTGTCTGCTCCGCCATTTGATAAGATCATGGCTGATCTGTGATCTAACTCCATATACCTGCCTTTGGCCCATATCCCTTAATACCTTTAGTTGCCAAAAATCTATCTATCTCAGATTTAAATTTAGCAATTGAGCTAGTATCAATTGCCGTTTGCGGAAGAGAATTCCAAACTTCTACCACCCTTTGTGTGTAGAAATGTTTTCTAATCTCGCTCCTGAAAGGTCTGGCTCTAATTTTTAGACTGTGCCCCCTACTCCTAAAATCCCCAACCAGCGGAAATAGTTTCTCTCTATCCACCCTATCTGTTCCTCTTAATATCTTATAAACTTCGAACAGATCACCCCTTAACCTTCAAAACTCCAGAGAATACAACCCCAATTTGTGTAATCTCTCCTCATAACTTAACCCTTGAAGTCCGGGTATCATTCTAGTAAACCTACGCTGCACTCCCTCCAAGGCCAATATGTCCTTCCGAAGGTGCGGTGCCCAGAACTGCTCACAGTACTACAGGTGCGGTCTAACCAGGGTTTTGTATAGCTGCAGCATAACTTCTGCCCCCTTGTACTCCAGTCCTCTAAATATAAAGGCCAGCATTCCATTAGCCTTCTTGATTATTTTCTGCACCTGTTCATGACACTTCAATGATCCATGTACCTGAACCCCTAAGTCCCTTTGGACAGCCACTGTTTTTAACTTTTTACCATTTAGAAAGTACCCTGTTCTATCCTTTTTTGATCCAAAGTGGATGACCTCACATTTGCCTACATTGAATTCCATTTGCCACAGTTTTGTCCATTCACCTAATCTATCAATATCGCTTTGTAATTTTATGTTTTCATCTACACTGCTTACAATGTCACCAATCTTTGTGTCATCGGCAAACTTAGATATGAGACTTTCTATGCCTTCATCTAAGTCGTTAATAAATATTGTGAATAATTGAGGCCCCAAGACGGATCCCTGCGGGACTCCACTAGTCACATCTTGCCAATGTGAGTACTTACCCATTATCCCTACTCTCTGTCGCCTTTTGCTCAGCCAACTTCCTAACCAAGTCCGTACTTTTCCCTCGATTCCATGGGCTTCTATCTTAGCTAACAGTCTCTTATGTGGGACCTTATCAAATGCCTTCTGGAAGTCCATATAAATAACATCCATTGACATTCCCCTGTCCATTACTTTAGTCACCTCTTCAAAAAATTCAATCAGGTTTGTCAGGCACGACCTACCTTTCACAAATCCATGCTGGCTCTCTCTGATTAACTGAAAATTCTCGAGATGTTCAGTCACCCTATCCTTAATTATAGACTCCAGCATTTTCCCCACAACAGATGTTAGGCTAACTAGTCTATAATTCCCCGGTTTCCCTCTCTCTCCTTTCTTAAAAAGCGGAGTGACATGTGCAATTTTCCAATCTAGAAGGACAGTTCCTGAATCTAGAGAACTTTGAAAGATTATAGTTAGGGCATCTGCAATGTGCTCACCTACTTCCTTTAAAACCCTGGGATGGAAACCATCTGGTCCTGGGGATTTGTCATTCTTTAGTGCTATTATTTTCTTCATAACTGTTGCTTTACTTATATTAATTTTATCGAGTCCCTGTCCCCGATTCAATATAAGTTTCCTTGGGATTTCCGGCATGCTATCCTCTTTTTCTACTGTAAATACTGACGCAAAGTAATCGTTCAACATTTCCCCATTGTCAATGACAATATCCCCACTTTCAGTTTTTAAGGGGTAAACACTGCTCCTGACCACCCTCTTTTTCCTAATGTAACTATTCCACTGTGATTCACTGTATTCTACTGTGATTCACTGTATTTCACTGGGTTTCACTGTATTTTACTGTGATATCCTGTATTTCACAGTGTTATACTGTCGTTTACTGTGTTTCATTGTGTTTAACTATATTTCATTGTTTCACTGGATTTCACAGTGTTTCACTGTGATTAACTGTATCTCACTGTGTTATACCGTGTTTCACTACAATTCACTGTGTTTAACTATTTCACTGTGTTTCACTATATTTCACTGTGTTTAACTGTATTTCACTGTGTTTCACTGTATTTCACTGTGTTATACTGTAATTCACTGTGTTGTACTGTATTTCACCATTTCACTGTGTTTCGCTGTGACTAACTGTGTTTCATTGTGTTTCACTGCCGTTCACTGTGTTTCACTGTGTTTAACTATTTCACTCTGTTATACTCTAATTCACCGTGTTTCACTGTATTCACTGTGTTTCACTGTGTTTAATTGTATTTCAATGTGTTTCACTGTATTTCACTGAGTTTTACTCTATTTCACTGTGATTAACTGTATTTCACTGTGTTATACAGTGTTTCACTATGTTTCACTACAATTCACTGTGTTTCACTGTGTTTAACTATTGCACTGTGTTATACTTTAATTCATTGTGTTTCATTGTATTCACTGTGTTTAATTGTATTTCAATGTGTTTAACTGTACTTCACTGTTTCTCAATGTGATTCAGTATATTTCACTGGGTTTCTCTGCATTTCACTGTGTTATACTGTATTTCACTGTATTAATTTCACTGTATTAAGTTGTATTGCACTGTGTTTAACTGTATTTTATACTGTTATGCTGTGTTTCATTGTGTTTTACTGTGTCTAACTATATTTCATTGAGTTTTACTTTATTGCACTGTGTTTAACTCTATTTTACTGTGTTTTATTGTATGTCACTATGTTTAACTGTATTTCACTGTTTCACTGTGTTATACTGTATTTCACTGTGTTCCACTGTGTTTAACTGCAATTCACTGTGTTTCACTGTGTTTAATTGTATTTCACTGTGTTTAGCTGTATTTCACTGTATTTAATAGTATTTCACTGTGTTTAACTGTATTTTACTGTGTTTCACTGTATATCACTGTGTTTCACTGTGTTTAATTGTTTTTCATTGTGCTTTGCTGTATTTCACTATTTCACTGTGTTTCACTCTGTTTAACTGTATTTTATGGTGTTTTACTGTATTTCACAGAGTTCAACTGTATTTCACTGTATTTAACTATTTCACTATGTTTTACTGAATTTCACTGCATTTGGCTGCATTTAACCGTATTTCACTGTGTAGAATTTACAGCATAGAAAAAGGCCATTCAGCCCAACTGGTCTATGCAGGCTCCACATGAACCTCCGCCGACCCTACTCCATCTCACCCTATCAGCATATCCTTCTATTCCTTTCTCCCTCATGTGCTTATCTAGCTTCCCCTTAAATCCATCTATGCTATTCACCTCAACTACTCCTTGTGGTAGTGAGTTCCACATTCTAACCACTCTTTGGATAACAAAGTTTCTCCTGAATTCCCCATTGGATTTATTAGTGACTATCTTATATTTATGGCCCCTAGTTTTGGTCTCCCCCACTGGGGTGAAATTGGGCCATTTTGTAGGCGCTACGGGGACACCTAAATCCCAAAATGGCGTCCGAGATGCGCGCCCACACTTCTAATGGGAAGTGCACAGGACGCCATCTTGGTAAAGGGGTTTGCACACGAGCACCTAACGACCGCCAGCAGTGTGTAGAGTAGGACGGTAATGACGTGAATCAGTGTACAACGCTGATTTGAAGCAGCGAGTGACATTTTGGAACTTCACACTCCAGCCAAAGCCCTGTCTTAACCTCGCACAGCCGAACAGGACTTAAACGGCATGAAGGACCCCCCCACCAGCGCTAGTTAAAGGGATCATGAAGTACTTACAGGTTAGTCGCTGGATTATTTCTTCTGGCTGCGGGTGCAATTGTACCATAGGTGTCCTCAAGCAATGCTTCCGCTGTCTGGACCACTCTGGAGGAGCCCTGCAGTACTCAGCTGAGTGGGTATCAAGATCTGTCGTTGTATGCTGCATGTGACACAACGTCGCCATCATGAGGGAACAGCCCTTGCCACCGCCTATCAGGTGAGAACCTGAGCCGGAGGATGAGGCAGAGGAAGAGGAGGAGGAAGTGCAGCAGGAAGTGGAGGAAGAGGCAGGAAGGCTACAACATAGACAGGCCCTGTCTGCCCGTGCTCTATGTGATCAGACTATTAATGAGCGACACCAGTAACCTCAACGACCCCCCATTCACCAACAGTGCTACACTCCTCACCTTTCCTCTCCCACATGACCATCAAATTGTCTTCCTTTTGATGACACATTGCTTCCTCCGCAGCTCATCACAGAAATAAAAACCACCACCAACTGCGACTTCAAATACAAATTTATAAATTAATACATGAAATCATGTATACAACATTACACTATTCGCTCTTGTGCATTCCCTTAGTGCCTGTCGTTCATGTGCCTGTGCCTTTTCCTTTCCTAGTGCTCCTATGAGGTGCATCCCCAGTGGCTGGAGCATGGGTGGTGGGAGGCTGCTGGCCTTCAATGGAGGAGACTGCAGATGGCCTTGGAGGACGACCTCGAGCAGCTCTGGGACGGGAGGGCCCGGCTTCAGACTGCACCATCTCAGCATGGGCTGCAGCAGTCTGGCCTGGCTGGCTGACAGGCTGCAGCAGTCTGGCCTGGCTGGCTGACAGGCAACAGCAGGGGCACTGGCGGAGCGGCAGGGTTGGGAGCAGGAATGCTGTCATCCTGAGAGAGGACAGCAGGTTTGTCTCCCATGGCGCCTCTGCCACTCGCCCGGGCGGCGCCTCAGCAATCCTGGTGATCTGTTGGAGAAGAGATCCTTGGAGTGCAGTGATGCCCTGGAATCCCCTTTCAACAGTGGTACCCAGTGCCATGATAGCAGCAGTCTGAGCTTCCAAGGCAACAGTCTGAGCTCCAAATGCAGCAGTCAGACCTTTGATGGCAGATGTTTGTGCTGCAATGGAAGCTGTGACATCGATCATCAGACGCTGCATCATGGTGGGTTCCACAGGTGTGCTGATGGAGGTGACTATCCCTTCCACATGGGAAAGAATGGGCTCCAAACTCTGCACAAAGCCCAGTGCTAAGTTGGAGCTGGACTCCTCCATGCTTCTTGACGTCGTACGCAGGCTTTCTAACAGGCACCAAGCATTTGGCTGTGTATGCCCATCAGCCTTCTTCTGTAGCCTGGCCCATCAAAGTCATCATCTGACTCCTTTGCAGCAGAACTAGTGAGCGACCTCGCCCTCCGGTGAGCTGACACCTTTGGTATCCGTTCCCCCCACCTCGAGTCCTGCGCACTTGTGCCCGGTGTCTCACCACATGCAGATCCCTCCTCTAACCTAACCTCTACACTAGGCGTAGAGTCAGTATCTGAGCTTTGTGGCTGCGAGTGTCAGATCGAGTGACGGTGTGTCTGCATCATCACTGTTGTCTTTCTCTGCCTCCGCTGACTGGGAAGGTTCCAGTTCTTGAGTATCTGAAATGACAAAGGGAGGTGGGTTGAGTTATGGCGAGGGGAGAGGAGAAAGTAAGACCTGCGTGCTGACACCATCTGCAGCACGTGAGTCAGAAAAGATTTTGGGATGAGGGAGAAGTGGGAAGGGAGAAGGAGGATTAGATTTGCAGAGACCCTCATCATCGATCCCTCCAGCACCGCCAATGGCCACGGCCTCAGTGATGGCCCTTCCCATGATGCCAACACAGTCTCCTCCATGGGAGTTAGGACATGTAGGCGCGCCTGTCGTCCTTTCAGTCCTTTCCTACTGCCTACTGTTACGTGCCACTGTCTCCTGCAAGAAAGAGGGAAGTGTGTCGGTGAGTGTCCTGAAAGATGTTTGGGTGATGTGCCTGTCATGGTTGAATAGCTGCCAGTGTGTGTGACCCGGGAGTTGTGGGTGTGCGGCTTGCAACAGTGATAATGTGTGAGGGTGAGATGAAGCATCTGATTGGAAAGGTTGAGTACTGATTGAAAGAGTTTGTTGGTAGGTGGGTGATGGGGGGTGTGGTGAGTGGAGCAGTGGATGAGGCTAGTCGTGCAGTTGGTAGGAGGTGCCACTTGAAACTTGACCTCACTCACCTTGACTGCTCGTGTCAAATCATTGAACTTCTTCCTGCACTTCATCCATGTTCTTGGCGCTATGCTCCTGGCATTGACCTTGTCTGCTTACTGCCTCCCACTGCCTCTTGAGCATACATCTGGAGGGCCTCTTGCCCCCCTGTGGATACAGGATGCCCCTCCTTCTGTCCACCTCTTGCACCAAGGCCTCTAGTACAACATCAGTGAACCTTGGTGCACACTGTCTCGCAGGCACAGCCATTCTTCAAAGTATCACAGGCCAGGAATCACTTCTCCCACCATTCCCAACACTTCCTGCAGCCATATTGCACCTCCCCTTTAAGAAGTGCAGGCTGCCTTTAAGTAGTGGTAGCCACTCGCGATATCGGGGACCCCTGTTAATACGTGCAGCCAATCAACAGTGCTGCTAGTGCTGGCTGCACGCAGTTATCATTCAAATCACCAGGCAGCATGTATGTTACCAGCTGCCTGCATCGCAATGACCAGGGTTAATCGCGCACCGCGATCACAGCACCCGTTTTCGGGGGTTATCCAATTTAACCCCCATCTTCTCTACATCCACATGATAATATACCTGACTGTTTCCTGACTCAGCATGTCAATGAAGTAACCAGGGATGATAATATATTAGATCTAGTGTTTAGTAGTGAGCCTGACCTCGTATTGGGCCTGCATGTGGGGGAGCACCTGGGCAACAGTGACCACAACATTATACGGTTTCAATTGACTGGTAGAACCAAAGGTGCTGAAAATCTACAACTCGCACCAGATTTCAGAAGGGCAAACTTTGCTAAAATGGCAGACGATTTGGAACGGGTTAATTGGCGAACCCTACTGGGCGGTGATGAGACCAATACAGAATACAAATGGAAAGATTTTAAGAACAAGATAAAAAATGTGGAAGACAAATATGTACCTAAAGTCAAAAGAAGGGAGTGTGGTAAGAAAAAGCCATGGTAGCAGATTGCTCATGTACAAAGACAAATAAGATGTAAACAAAAATGTTTCTACAATCTAAAGGCATCTAATACTAAAGTAAGCAGAGTTATGTACCAGGAACAGCTATAGAAAACAAAGGCTGCTATTAGATCAGTTAAAATGATGAAGTCACAGAGAAGGTTAAGGGTGTTAATTGTATCCAAATGATTATATTAATCAGGGCTAATTGTATTCAGGTGGTGCATATCAATTGGGGACTCTCTTGTATCCATTTATATGAGCGCTTATCTAGGGGATACACAGTGGGTGCAACATGGAGCTCTGTGAATAAAGGCTTGGAAGCAACTGAAGACCAGGCTTTAGTATTCTATCCTTCACCACCTGGCTATTCAATTTATAACAAAGGGGAGATTTGATGGAGGTCTTCAAAAATCATGAACGATGCTCGACTGCTTCAGGCAGATCTTGATGTGTTTGGGGGACTGGGCTCATGACAAATGATGTTTAATTTAGAAAAGGGCAGTGTTGTGCATGTGAGCAGGACAAATGTTCAACATACATACACCCTTCAGGGAAAGTAGGTGGAGAAAGAAAGAGATCTGGGTGTTCCAGTGCAAAGATCGCTAAAGGTTCATGAACAATGCTGTGAAGTGATAGCTGGAGCCAATAGGGTGTTGGGGGTATTTATAGGACAATTGACTCTAAGACAGAGCAAACTATTTTCACCTTATACAAGTTCTTGGTCAGGCCTCAGTTGGAATATTATGTTTCACTGCATTTCACTGTATTTCTCTGTGTTTCACTGTATTTCTCTGTGTTTCACTGTGTTTCACTGTATTTCTCTGTGTTTCTCTGTGTTTCACTTTGTTTCACCGTGTTTCTCTGTGTTTCACTGTATTTCTCTGTGTTTCACTGTATTTGTGTTTCACTGTATTTCTTTGTGTTTCACTGTATTTCTCTGTGCTTCACTGTATTTCTCTGTGTTTCTCTGTGTTTCACTGTATTTCTCTGTGTCCAGTTTTGCTCCCCTCACATGGTGGGTGATATTGAGGGTTTGGAAAGGGTGCAGAGGAGGGTCACTAGTCTAATTCCCAGCTTAAAGCATCTTAGTTATCAAGATAGGCTAAAAGAGCTGGGACTCTACACTTTAGAGAAGTGTCAGCTCAGGGGTGATCTGATTGAGGTTTATAAGATGATGAAAGGAATAGATTGTGTTTGAGTTGTCAGTTGATTCCAATTAAGTAGGTTCTGGAGGACCAGGGGTCACAATTTTAAGTTGTATAAGGCTAGATCGAGGTTAGATGTCGAGAGGTGGTTCTTTTCCCAGAGAATAGTGGCCCTCTGGAATAGGATGCCGGCTCGTGCAGTGGACGCTAATTTGCTGAATTCCTTCAAGCGAGAGCTGGACCTGTTTCTGGCTGGGGCGGAGATCGCCTCTGATAAAAGGTAAGTAATGTAATGCATAGAATAATCGGGGCCAGAATGATCTCATGGACTAGCTTCAGTCGCCAAAGGGGGTCGGAGAGGAATTTCCCAGATTTTTTCCCCCAAATTAGCCTGGGTTTTTATCTGGTTTTTCGCCTCTCCCAGAAGGTCACATAGCTTTGGGTGGGGTGGGGAGTGTATATATTGTGAAAGGTATTACAATTGTGTGAGACAGGCTGGATGGACCAGAGGGTCTTTTCCTGTCCGTCATTGTTCGTATGTTTGTATGTTCATATCTACCTTATCAAACCCCTTCATCATTTTAACAACCTCTATCAGGTCACCCCCTCAGCCTTCTCCTTTCTAGAGAAAACAGTCCCAGCCTGTTCAGCCTTTCCTGATAAGTATATCCTCCCAGTTCTGGTATCATCCTTGTGAATCTTTTTTCCACCTTCTCCAGTGCCTCTATATCCTTTTTATAATATGGAGACCAGAACTGTGCACAGTACTCCAAGTGTAGTCTAACCAAGTTTCTATACTAGTTTAACATAACTTCTCTGCTTTTCAATTCTGTCCCTCTAGAAATGAACCCCAGTGCTTGGTTTTCACTTTTTCCGGCCTTATTAACCTGTGTCACTACTTTCAGTGGTTTGTGAATCTGTCCCCCCGATCCCTCTGCTGCTCTACCCCATTTAGACTCTGATTATCCAAGCAGTATGTGGCCTCTTTATTCTTCCTATCAAAATGCATCACCTCACACTTATCTGTATTGAAATTCATTTGACATTTACACACCCATTCTGCAGGTTTTTCAATGTCTTCCTGTATTTTGTTGCAGTTCTCCTCAGTATTAACTATTAAATTTTGAAATTGTACTTCCGGTTACGGAGTCCAAATTGTTTATTTAAGTTGTGAACAGTGGTCCCAGCACCTGATCCACTTCCCACCTTTTGCCAGTCTGAGTGGCTACTCTTAACCCTTACTCTCTGTTTTCTGTTTTGTAGCCAGCTTGCTATCCATTCTGCTACCTGTCTCTGACTCCACATGCTCTGACCTTAGCCATGAGTCTACTATGCGATACTTTATCGAAGGCTTTTTGAAAATCCAAATATATAACATCTACTGCATTACCCTTGTCTACTCTTTCTGTTACTTCTTCAAAGTATTCTATAAGGTTGGTCAAGCATGACCTTCCCTTTTAAAATCCGTGCTGACTATTCTTTATTATATTTTTGGTTTCTACATGTTTTTCTATTACATCTTTCAGTAAAGATTCCATTATCTTTATTACCACTGATGTTAAGCTAATTGGTCTATAGTTCCCTGGACTGGTTCATCTCCCTTTTTAAAGTATAGGAATGACATTAATTGTCTGCCAGTCCTCTGGCACTATTCCCTTTTCTAATTTTTAGATATATATGCAATAGTGCCTCTGCTATTTCTTCCCCAATTTCTTTTAATATGCTCTCTCTCCAACAAGAGAGAGTCTAACCACCTCCCTTGACATTCATAGAGTCATAGAGTCATAGAGTTATACAGCACGGATAGAGGCCCTTCGGCCCATCGTGTCCGCGCCGGCCATCAAGCCCTGTCTACTCTAATCCCATATTCCAGCATTTGGTCCGTAGCCTTGTATGCTATGGCATTTCAAGTGCTCATCCAAATGCTTCTTGAATGTTGTGAGGGTTCCTGCCTCCACAACCCTTTCAGGCAGTGAGTTCCAGACTCCAACCACCCTCTGGGTGAAAAAGTTCTTTCTCAAATCCCCTCTAAACCTCCCGCCTTTTACCTTGAATCTATGTCCCCTTGTTATAGAACCCTCAACGAAGGGAAAAAGCTCCTTAGTATCCATCCTATCTGTGCCCCTCATAATTTTGTACACCTCAATCATGTCCCCCCTCAGCCTCCTCTGCTCCAAGGAAAACAAACCCAATCTTCCCAGTCTCTCTTCATAGCTGAAGCGCTCCAGCCCTGGTAACATCCTGGTGAATCTCCTCTGCACCCTCTCCAAAGCGATCACATCCTTCCTGTAGTGTGGCGACCAGAACTGCACACAGTACTCCAGCTGTGGCCTAACCAGTGTTTTATACAGCTCCATCATAACCTCCTTGCTCTTATATTCTATGCCTCGGCTAATAAAGGCAAGTATCCCATATGCCTTCTTTACCACCTTATCTACCTGTTCCGCCGCCTTCAGGGATCTGTGAACTTGCACACCAAGATCCCTCTGACCCTCTGTCTTGCCTAGGGTCCTCCCATTCATTGTGTATTCCCTTGCCTTGTTAGTCCCTCCAAAGTGCATCACCTCGCACTTTTCCGGGTTAAATTCCATTTGCCACTGTTCCGCCCATCTGACCAACCCATCTATATCATCCTGCAGACTGAGGCTATCCTCCTCGCTATTTACCACCCTACCAATTTTTGTATCATCAGCGAACTTACTGATCATACCTTTTACATTCATATCCAAGTCGTTAATGTAGACCACAAACAGCAAGGGACCCAGCACCGATCCCTGTGGTACCCCACTGGCCACAGGCTTCCAGTCACAGAAACAACCTTCGACCATCACCCTCTGCCTTCTGCCACTAAGCCAGTTTTGTATCCAAAGTGCCAAGGCACCCTGGATTCCATGGGCTCGTACCTTCTTGACCAGTCTCCTGTGGGGGACTTTATCGAAGGCCTTACTGAAATCCATGTAAACCACATCCACTGCGTTACCCTCATCCACACGCCTAGTCACCCCCTCAAAAAATTCAATCAAATTAGTCAGACATGATCTTCCCTTGACAAAGCCATGTTGACTATCCCTGATTAATCCTTGTTTCTCCAAGTGGAGACTAATTTTGTCCTTCAGAATTTTTTCCAATAATTTTCCTACCACTGATGTTAGGCTCACTGGCCTGTAGTTCCCCAGTTTTTCCCTACTCCCCTTCTTGAATAATGGTACTACATTAGCGGTTCTCCAGTCCTCTGGCACATCCCCTGTGGCCAGAGAGGTTCTGAATATATGTGTTAGAGCCCCCGCAATCTCCTCCTTTGCCTCACACAGTAGCCTGGGATACATTTCGTCCGGGCCTGGGGATTTATCCATTTTTAGGCCTGCTAAAACCGCCAATACCTCCTCCCGCTCGATGTTAATATGTTCGAGTATATCACAGTCCCCCTGCCGTATTTCTATGTCTACATCGTCCTTCTCCATAGTGAAAACAGATGCAAAAAATTCATTTAGAACCCCTCCTACATCTGCCGGCTCCACACACAGATTGCCATTTTTGTCCCTAATGGGCCCTATTTTTTCCCTAGTCATCCTCTTACCCTTAATATACTTATAAAACATCTTAGGATTTTCCTTTATTTTGCTCGCCAGTGTTATTTCATGGCCCCTCCTTGATCTCCTAATTTCTTTTTTAAGTATCCCCCTGCACTTTTTGTACTCCTCTAGGGCTTCCTCCGTCTTTAGCCTTTTGTATCTGCCAAAAGCCCTCCTTTTTTTCCTAATCCATTCTCGTATATCCCCTGACATCCAAGGTTCGCTGGAGTTCTTGGAACCACCCTTGACCTTTACGGGAACATGTTGCCATTGTATGGTCTCAATCTCCCTTCTGAAAGACTCCCATTGCTCCGATGCGGATTTTCCTACAAGCAGCTGATCCCAGTCCATTTTGGCCAGATCCTGCCTTATCCTATTAAAATCGGCCTTCCCCCAATTTAGAACCTTTATTTCCGGCCCCTCCCTATCCTTTTCCATGACCACCTTAAATCTCACCGAATTATGGTCACTGTCACCAAAGTGCTCACCTACTAGCACTTCTTCCACTTGGCCGGCCACATTCCCTAGAATTAGGTCCAGTACCGCCCCCTCTCTTGTACGACTTTCTACATGCTGGCTCAAAAAGCTCTCCTGGATGCACGTTAAGAATTTTGTACCCTTTAAGCCTTTTACACTCTGAGTATCCCAGTTAATATTGGGGAAGTTGAAATCCCCCACTATTATTACCCTATTATTTGCACAATTTTCTGAGATTTGCCTACATATCTGTTCCTCTATCTCCCCCTGACTGTTTGGGGGCCTATAGTACACTCCCATCAAAGTGCTTGCCCCCTTTTTGTTTTTAAGCTCCACCCATATGGCCTCATTAGAGGAACCTGCTAATATATCATCCCTCCTTATGGCAGTAATTGATTCTTTAATTAATATTGCGACCCCCCCTCCTCTTATACCTCCCCCTCTGTCTCGCCTGAAGATTCTGTACCCCGGAATATTGAGCTGCCAGTCTTGCCCCTCCCTCAACCATGTCTCTGTGACAGCAACAATATCATACTCCCATGTGTTTATCAACACCTTCAGTTCATCCACCTTATTTGCAAGACTCCTTGCATTAAAATAGATGCCATCCAGCCTTGCTCTTACATATTTGCCCTGTCTTCCAAGCTGACTTGTTTTTTTCTCTATATTTGGCTGCACATCACCCCCTATTATAGCTCCACTCTGTATCCCATCCCCCTGCCAAGTTAGTTTAAACCCCCCCCAACAGTGCCAGCAAACCTCCCCGCAAGGATATTTGTCCCGCTCTGGTTCAGGTGCAACCCGTCCGACTTGTACAAGTCCCACCTTCCCCAGAAGCAGGCCCAGTGATCCAGGAAACTGAAACCCTCCCTCCTGCACCAACTCTTTAGCCACGCATTCATCTGTTCTATCCTCCTATTTCTATACTCACTAGCCCGTGGCACTGGGAGTAATCCAGAGATTACAACCTTTGAGGTCCTGCTCTTTAATCTTCTACCTAGCTCCCTAAATTCTTGATGCAGGACCTCATCTCCCTTCCTACCTATGTCGTTGGTCCCAATGTGGACCACGACCTCTGCCTGCTCACCCTCCCCCTTGAGAATGCCCTGTAGCCGCTCAGTGACATCCATGACCCTGGCACCAGGGAGGCAACAAACCATCCTGGAGTCACGTTTACGGCCACAGAAACGCCTGTCTGTTACCATTGCCGAATCCCCCACAGTCAACATGCTTTGACCATTGACCAGAAACTTAACTGGACCAGCCACATAAATACTGTGGCTACAAGAGCAGGTCAGAGGCTGGGTATTCTGCGGCAAGTGACTCACCTCCTGACTCCCCAAAGACTTTCTACCATCTACAAGGCACAAGTCAGGAGTGTGATGGAATACTCTCCACTTGCCTGGATGAGTGCAGCTCCAACAACACTCAAGAAGCTCGACACCATCCAGGACAAAGCAGCCCGCTTGATTGGCACCCCATCCACCACCCTAAACATTCACTCCCTTCACCACCGGTGCACAGTGGCTGCAGTGTGGACCATCCACAGGATGCACTGCAGCAACTCGCCAAGGCTTCTTTGACAGCACCTCCCAAACCTACGACCTCTACCACCTAGAAGGACAAGAGCAACAGGCACATGGGAACAACACCACCTGTACGTTCCCCTCCAAGTCACACACCATCCCGACTTGGAAATATATCGCCGTTCCTTCATCGTCGCTGGGTCAAAATCCTGGAACTCCCTCCCTAACAGCACTGTGGGAGAACCTTCACCACACGGACTGCAGCGGTTCAAGAAGGCGGCTCACCACCACCTTCTCAAGGGCAATTAGGGATGGGCAATAAATGCCGGCCTCGCCAGCGACGCCCACATCCCATGAACGAATAAAAAAAAAGCATGGATGCAATCCAAGGGTTTTATCCTCTCTGAGTTTGATTACTTTATCAATTATCTCCTCCCTTTCTATCTTAAATGTCTTTGAATCTTTTTTGATCTCATCTTCTAATGTTCTGCCCACCATGTTAGTCTCCCTGGTAAATACTGAGGCAAAGTAATTATTTAATATTTCTGCCATTTCACTGTCATTACCTGTGAGTTTATCTTGTGCATCCCTTACTGGCCCTATCCCTATCCCGATTTTTCTTTTGTTATTTATGTGTCTAGAATACTTTACTATTTCTTTTTATATTCCTTGATAATTTAATTTTGCTTTCCTAATTGTTTTTTGACATCCTTCCTAACCTCTTCATATTCCCTTTGTCATCATCTCTTTTATTGTCTATGTACTTGGAATATGACTTTCTCTTTAGTTTCAATTTTACCTGTATCTCTTTATTCATCGACGGTGTTTCATTATTGGCTGGTTTGTTCTTATTTTATAGTAGAATATATTTCTCCTGGATTCTATTAATCACCGTTTTAAATATTTCCCACTGTTGTTCTAACTCTTTGTTTGCCAATATTATTTTCCAGTTTACCTTCCCTGGTTCCGTTCTCATCCCCATAAAATCAGCTTTTTTCCAATCTATTGCTTTGGTCTTTGTCTTACTTATGTCTTTCTCAATCTTTATCTTACACCTTATTTCATTGTGCTTAGCTGTATTTCACTGTGGTTTACTGTATTTCACTATTTCACTGTGGTTTACTGTATTTCACTATTTCACTGTGGTTTGCTGTATTTCACTATGGTTTACTGTATTTCACTATTTCACTGTGGTTTGCTGTATTTCACTATGGTTTACTGTATTTCACTGTGGTTTACTGTATTTCACTGTGGTTTACTGTATTTCACTATTTCACTGTGGTTTGCTGTATTTCACTATGGTTTACTGTATTTCACTGTGGTTTACTGTATTTCACTATTTCACTGTGGTTTGCTGTATTTCACTATGGTTTACTGTATTTCACTGTGGTTTACTGTATTTCACTGTGGTTTACTGTATTTCACTATTTCACTGTGGTTTACTGTATTTCACTGTGGTTTACTGTATTTCACTATTTCACTGTGGTTTACTGTATTTCACTGTGGTTTACTGTATTTCACTATTTCACTGTAGTTTACTGTATTTCACTATGGTTTACTGTATTTCACTGTGGTTTACTGTATTTCACTATTTCACTGTGGTTTACTGTATTTCACTGTGGTTTACTGCATTTCACTATTTCACTGTGGTTTGCTGCATTTCACTATGGTTTACTGTATTTCACTGTGGTTTACTGTATTTCACTATTTCACTGTGGTTTACTGTATTTCACTGTGGTTTACTGTATTTCACTATTTCACTGTAGTTTACTGTATTTCACTATGGTTTACTGTATTTCACTGTGGTTTACTGTATTTCACTATTTCACTGTGGTTTACTGTATTTCACTGTGGTTTACTGCATTTCACTATTTCACTGTGGTTTACTGTATTTCACTGTGGTTTACTGCATTTCACTATTTCACTGTGGTTTACTGTATTTCACTATTTCACTGTGGTTTGCTGTATTTCACTATGGTTTAATGTATTTCACTGTGGTTTACTGTATTTCACTATTTCACTGTAGTTTACTGTATTTCACTATGGTTTACTGTATTTCACTGTGGTTTACTGTATTTCACTATTTCACTGTGGTTTACTGTATTTCACTGTGGTTTACTGCATTTCACTATTTCACTGTGGTTTACTGTATTTCACTGTGGTTTACTGCATTTCACTATTTCACTGTGGTTTACTGTATTTCACTATTTCACTGTGGTTTGCTGTATTTCACTATGGTTTACTGTATTTCACTGTGGTTTACTGTATTTCACTATTTCACTGTGGTTTACTGTATTTCACTGTGGTTTACTGTATTTCACTATTTCACTGTAGTTTACTGTATTTCACTATTTCACTGTGGTTTACTGTATTTCACTGTGGTTTACTGTATTTCACTATTTCACTGTAGTTTACTGTATTTCACTATTTCACTGTGGTTTGCTGTATTTCACTGTATTTTACTGTATTTCACTATGGTTTACTGTATTTCACTGTGGTTTGATGTATTTCACAGTGGTTTGATGTATTTCACAGTGGTTTGCTGCATTTTACTGTATTTCACTGCAGTTTTCTGTATTTCACTGCGGTCTACTGTATTTCACTGTGGTTTGATGTATTTCACTATGGTTTGCTGTATTTCACAGTGGTTTGCTGCATTTTACTGTATTTCACTATGGTTTTCTGTATTTCACTGTGGTTTGATGTATTTCACTATGGTTTACTGTATTTCACTATGGTTTGCTGTATTTCACTATGGTTTACTGTATTTCACTGTGGTTTGATGTATTTCACTATGGTTTGATGTATTTCACTATGGTTTGATGTATTTCACTATGGTTTACTGTATTTCACTGTGGTTTGATGTATTTCACTATGGTTTGCTGTATTTCACTATGGTTTACTGTATTTCACTGTGGTTTGATGTATTTCACTATGGTTTACTGTATTTCACTGTGGTTTGCTGCATTTTACTGTATTTCACTGTGGTTTGCTGTCTATCACTGTGCTTTGCTGTGTTTAGCTGAGTCCTGTATCTGTTGCTGTGCTCTGCTTCAGTTTGCAGTGCTTTACTCCTCACTCTATATGAGGCACCTGGGATTCCCCAAGAGTGAGCACACTGGGAGTGTGAGCTACGCTGGGTCAATACACTATGTGCTGTCCAGTCAGTAAGACTTCACCTTGTGTTCCAGTTGTAGTTAGTAGGAGGCGGATAGGGTAAACAAAGCCCTGACAAGATCAAGAACAAGGACACACTGACCCCAGTATTTGTGACTTATTTTAATCGTTAAAGAAATCCTTTATTGTTGGGGCATGTAATTGGAGATAAATCCTACACAATGACAGCTTGTTGTGCCCTTGGGTTATGACCTTCCTTACTTCATGGTCTCTTTTCAGTCTGGTGCATTTGCTCGTCTACATTGAAAGATCACAGTGCTCACTCCACAAGCCTGCAAATATTTTCATTAAATAAACCAAAAAAATCAGCTGGGGGAAGGGGTGAGGCTAAAACCACCATACATCTCTGATGTTGGCTGCGTCTCCACCATTCTTTGTGTTTGTCACTAAAGATCCCTTTAAATGTTCCTCCATTTCTTCCCTTATTTCTAATTCCCTGCCCTCCTCCCCCCACATCACAATCCATTACAGTTAGGCAGGGTCAATGGCCTAATCCATGTGCACCATTAAATCCATCCCTTATCCCCCCCTCCTCTCCTTGGTAGCAGTCTTTAGAGGCACGGCAAGGTTTTACTCCCTGGATAGTTTCCACAAGAGTGCAGCCATTAGCGAATAGGAGTTCACAAACACGTTCTTACAGCACCTTTGCTTTAGCTTGCAGTCTTCTAAGGTTGAAGAGCTCCCGTTAGTCCTGAATCTGATCTCAACCCTGAATTTGAGCTTATTGAAAGCCCAGAGCAGCATAGCAGCAAACAAAACCGCTGAGGAGCGAAGGAGTGAGGAGACATCCTTGTAACAGGGAAGGAGATGGAATTGTCTCCATCTTCCATCACTCGCGCCATCATGGAACTGTTGGACCATTTCAATGACTTTGTCAGGACTCCCAAACTTGGAAAGGATTTCCAGAGACTTTCTCTGCTGACTAGTCAATTCCTCTGTCAGGTCAACAAAGACAAAGCAGAGGTCTACATTTTGCTCTCTACATTTTTATTGGAGCTGTTCGGCTGCACAGATCCTATCAGTTGTGCCTCTTCCCTTTCTGAACCCATGTGGACTGTTTGATAGGATTTTCTCAGCCATGTGTTGAATAAAGTGAGTGAGCATCACTCTTGCCAGGATCTTTCCAGCAATGACAAGTAAAGAGATTCCCCGGTGATTATCACAGATAAAACTATCTCCCTTTCCCTTGTTGAGGTGGACAATTGAAGCATCTTCGTTGAGGCTTTTGACTAAGTAGCCAAGTTATTTCCTTCCATGTCCTCGCCCCTCCCTATCTCTGTAACCTCCTCCAGCCCTACAACCCTCTGAGATCTCTGCGCTCCTCCAATTCTTGCCTCTTGCACATCCCCAATTTTCATCACTCCACTATTGGCGGCCGTGCCTTCAGCTGCTTAGGCCCTAAGCTCTGGAATTCCCTCCTCTCTACCTCTCTCTCCTCCTTTAAGATGCTCCTTAAAATCTACCTCTTTGGCCAAGCTTTTGGTCACCTGTCCTAATATCTCCTTATGTCAAATTTTGTTTGATAACGCTCCTAAGAAGTGCCTTGGGGTGCCTTACTACGTTAAAGGCGCTATATAAATGCAAGTTGTTGTTGTTGTCACCATCGGCTTTATATATCTCATCTGGGATAGCACCAGAACTGGGTGCCTTCCCTTTTGAGAGCAACCTTTGCACTCTCTGATACAGTAGGTTCTTTTGCAAGGATATCAATGTGGCACACAGAGACTGCTGATCGGTGGCCTCATCACTGATAGCTGATTTATTTACATTTTGGAAATGTTAGGCCCATCTTTTCAAGATCTGATTTTTGTCTGTGAGGAGAGCGGTTTCATCAGTGTTGATAACAGGGGTGGAGC
Source organism: Heptranchias perlo (assembly GCF_035084215.1). Taxonomy (NCBI): domain Eukaryota; kingdom Metazoa; phylum Chordata; class Chondrichthyes; order Hexanchiformes; family Hexanchidae; genus Heptranchias; species Heptranchias perlo. Next base: position 4,275,227 of record NC_090353.1, on the reverse strand, counting down.
CACTAGATTACGGGTCATGTACTGTCTTAAGCAAATTATAGAAGATCTTCATGTCATCCTGGTCGGCAATTCATCTGCCTTTTTGCTCCACCAGGTGTCACACATAATCCTTGGTTCGGTCTGGACTTGTTTTCGAATGGTGTCATAAGCTTGCTTCTTGGTTGCTGACTTATCCTTTATTCTCAGTGAGTACAGCTGGTGTTTCTCATTAAGTAACATCTTTATATCATCATCATTTTCATCAATCCAGTCCTGATGTTTACAGACAGTTTGGCCCAGGATTTCCAAAGCTGCGTTGTGGTCTGCGACTCTGAGGCAGTTCCAGTCCGCAGCAGTGACACCAAGAGCTGTATTTACACTGATCAGACGGTTTCGAGTAGCTGTGCAGGGTTCTTGTCTTGAGCAAACAGACTTGAATTTGCTCACATTTAACTTGGGTGTTTTTTTTGCCCTGGGGCCTCTGAGGAGGTTGAATGTGAATGTTGAGTTTTGTGTGAATGAGGCGACAGTCTGTCCCACATACAGCGCCTCTCATTGATCTGGTGATCTTGACGTTGTGATATCCTTTCTCCTGACTAAGATGTAATCAATCAGATGCCAGTGTTTGGAACGAGGGTGAATCCAAGATATCTTGTTTTTATTTGGCGACTAGTAGGTGGTGTTGGCGATGATTAGACTGTATTCAGTGCATTTCCTTAGGAGCAGAAGGCCGTTGCTGTTGTAATTTCAATGCCACCTTTGCCAATGATACCCCACTAGGTTTGATGGTCTGACCCGACACAGGTGGTGAAGTCGCCAGGATGATGAAAAGAAGAAAGATTTGGATTTCTACAGAACCTTTCATGACCCCAGGACGTCCCACAGCAATTTACAACCAATGAAGTACTTTTGAAGTGTAGTCACTGTTGTAATGTAGGAAACGGGGCAGCCAATTTGTACACAGCAAGATCCCATAAACAGCAATATGATAATGACCAGATAATCTGTTTTTAGTGGTGTTGGTTGAGGGATAAATATTGGCCAGGACACCGGAGAGAACTCCCCTGTTCTTCTTTGACATAGTGCCATGGGGTATTGTACACTGTAAGGTATATAGAATCATAGAATCATAGAAGTTACAACACGGAAACAGGCCCTTCGGCCCAACATGTCCATGTCGCCCAGTTTATACCACTAAGCTAGTCCCAATTGCCTGCACTTGGCCCATATCCCTCTATACCCATCTTACCCATGTAACTGTCCAAATGCTTTTTAAAAGACAAAATTGTACCCGCCTCTACTACTGCCTCTGGCAGCTCGTTCCAGACACTCACCACCCTTTGAGTGAAAAAATTGCCCCTCTGGACCCTTTTGTATCTCTCCCCTCTCACCTTAAATCTATGCCCCCTCGTTATAGACTCCCCTACCTTTGGGAAAAGATTTTGACTATCGACCTTATCTATGCCCCTCATTATTTTATAGACTTCTATAAGATCACCCCTTAACCTCCTACTCTCCAGGGAAAAAAGTCCCAGTCTGTCTAACCTCTCCCTGTAAGTCAAACCATCAAGTCCCGGTAGCATCCTAGTAAATCTTTTCTGCACTCTTTCTAGTCACACTGTCTGCTCCTGTACATGTACACTGTGAGGTATATATGTCACACTGTCTGCTCCTGTACATGTACACTGTAAGGTATATATGTCACACTGTCTGCTCCTGTACATGTACACTGTAAGGTGTGTACGTCACACTGTCTGCTCCTGTACATGTACACTGTAAGGTATATATGTCACACTGCTCCTGTACATGTACACTGTGAGGTGTGTACGTCACACTGTCTGTTCCTGTACATGTACACTAAGGTATATATGTCACACTGTCTGCTCCTGAACATGTACACTGTAAGGTGTGTACGTCACACTGTCTGCTCCTGTATATGTACACAGTAAGGTATATATGTCACACTGTCTGCTCCTGTACATGTACACTGTAAGGTATATATGTCACACTGTCTGCTCCTGTACATGTACACTGTAAGGTGTGTACGTCACACTGTCTGCTCCTGTACATGTACACTGTAAGGTATATATGTCACACTGTCTGCTCCTGTACATGTACACTGTAAGGTGTGTACGTCACACTGTCTGCTCCTGTATATGTACATTGTAAGGTGTGTACGTCACACTGTCTGCTCCTGTATATGTACACTGTAAGGTGTGTACGTCACACTGTCTGCTCCTGTATATGTACACTGTAAGGTGTGTACGTCACACTGTCTGCTCCTGTACATGTACACTGTAAGGTGTGTACGTCACACTGTCTGCTCCTGTATATGTACACTGTAAGGTGTGTATGTCACACTGTCTGCTCCTGTATATGTACACTGTAAGGTGTGTACGTCACACTGTCTGCTCCTGTATATGTACACTGTAAGGTGTGTACGTCACACTGTCTGCTTCTGTATATGTACACTGTAAGGTGTGTACGTCACACTGTCTGCTCCTGTACATGTACACTGTAAGGTGTCTACGTCACACTGTCTGTTCCTGTACATGTACACTGTAAGGTGTGTACGTCACACTGTCTGCTCCTGTACATGTACACTGTAAGGTGTGTACGTCACACTGTCTGCTCCTGTACATGTACACTGTAAGGTGTGTACGTCACACTGTCTGCTCCTGTACATGTACACTGTAAGGTATATATGTCACACTGTCTGCTCCTGTACATGTCCACTGTGAGGTGTGTATGTCACACTGTCTGCTCCTGTACATGTACACTGTAAGGTGTGTACGTCACACTGTCTGCTCCTGTACATGTACACTGTAAGGTGTGTACGTCACACTGTCTACTCCTGTACATGTACACTGTAAGGTGTGTACGTCACACTGTCTGCTCCTGTACATGTACACTGTAAGGTGTGTACGTCACACTGTCTGCTCCTGTACATGTACACTGTAAGGTGTGTACGTCACACTGTCTGCTCCTGTACATGTACACTGTAAGGTGTGTACATCACACTGTCTGCTCCTGTACATGTACACTGTAAGGTGTGCATGTCACACTGTCTACTCCTGTACATGTACACTGTAAGGTGTGTACGTCACACTGTCTGCTCCTGTACATGTACACTGTAAGGTGTGCATGTCACACTGTCTGCTCCTGTACATGTACACTGTAAGGTGTGTACGTCACACTGTCTGCTCCTGTACATGTACACTGTAAGGTGTGTACATCACACTGTCTGCTCCTGTACATGTACACTGTAAGGTGTGCATGTCACACTGTCTGCTCCTGTACATGTACACTGTAAGGTATGTATGTCACACTGTCTGCTCCTGTACATGTACACTGTAAGGTGTGTACATCACACTGTCTGCTCCTGTACATGTACACTGTAAGGTGTGTACGTCACACTGTCTGCTCCTGTACATGTACACTGTAAGGTGTGTACGTCACACTGTCTGCTCCTGTACATGTACACTGTAAGGTGTGTACGTCACACTGTCTGCTCCTGTACATGTACACTGTAAGGTGTGTACGTCACACTGTCTGCTCCTGTACATGTACACTGTAAGGTGTGTACATCACACTGTCTGTTCCTGTACATGTACACTGTAAGGTGTGCATGTCACACTGTCTGCTCCTGTACATGTACACTGTAAGGTGTGTACGTCACACTGTCTGCTCCTGTACATGTACACTGTAAGGTGTGTATGTTACACTGTCTGCTCCTGTACATGTACACTGTAAGGTGTGTATGTTACACTGTGTAGGTGTGTAAACCAAACCAATAACTTTAAATATGTAAATAGACCGAATAGGATAAAGTTACTAAGCTGAGTGATAGAAGAAACTAAATTACCATTTAAGGGGATTCAGCTAGCACTAGAGATAAATAAATAACTGCTTTATAAACATTAAATAAGTCGATATATATAGAATAGAAAATGGCAGCACAGGCAATGTGTCGGAACTATGATATGTGGGAGTTTGTGGACATTGAGAGTGTCCCGGATTGCCACATCTGTAGGAAATGTCTCTGCCTTTAGACACTCCAGCTCAGAGTCCTGGAGCTGGAGTGCGAGTTGGAGACACTCTGACACATAAGGGAGGGGGAGGAATATCTGGATAGTTTACTCCAGAACACGGTCACACTGCATAGAAAGGTACAGGTTCAGGAAGAGGAGAGTGTGACGGATAGCCAGCAGGGTGAGGGGAATCGAGTGGAGGCAGGGTAGGAGGAATAACAGAATCTGATCCTGTCCAACAGGTACGATGTACTTGCTACCTGTGAGGATAAGGAGAAAGGCTGCAGGGTGGACAGCCAGAATGCCAACCAAGGCACGTGGAGCAGGGGCAGTCCAAGTGGGGAGGGGGGAGAAGCAGAACAGAAAGGTTGTAGTTATAGGGAATTCGATAATTAGAGGGATAGATGGCATCCTTTGCAGTCACGATCGAGAGTCCCGAGGGATGTGTTGCCCTACTGGTTCCAGGGTAGAGGATATCTCGGAGCGGCTGGAAAAGACCTGGAAAGGGAGCGGGAAGAACCATTTGTTGTGGTCCATGTCGGAACCAATGACATAGGGAAGAACAGGGAAGAGGTCCTGCTGAGAGTATCAGGAGCTAAATTGAAAAGCAGGACTTCCAGGGTGGTAATCTCAGGATTACTACATGGCATTGGGGTAAACATGTGGCTGAAAGACTGGTGTGGGGAGGAGGGGTTCCATGGGACACTGGCACCAGTACTGGGACAGGAAGGAGCTGAACCACTGGGATGGGCTCCACCTGAACCGGGCTGGGACCAGAGTCCTAGTGGAAAGGATTTTAAACCAATAAACGAGGTGGGGGGGGGTTCGTTGTTCATTTAGTAATAATGGTAAAACTGATAACAAACTACAGATGATAAAGAGAAGGGTTGAGAGCAAAGCTCAGAGTGCAAAAGGAAGTATAAATAATCCAGGTTCAGATGATAGCATAGGAATTAATAATATACCTGATATAAATAAAACAGAAATGTTGAAAAATACTTCGAAGTGTGATAGTTTCTCAATTTTTAACCTAACACCATCAGCGTATATGGGCAGGGTGGGGGGCTGTTAACCAAATGAAAGTTCTCTACACAAATGGAAATATGATAAGGAATATCACAAGTGAATTCAAAGCACAAATTCAGCTCAAAGGGCATGACGCAGTAGCCATTACAGAGACCTGGCTACAAGCTGGGCATGAATGGAAGCTTAATATTCCAGGCTGTAAGGTCCTTAGAAATCAGGGAAATAGGGAAAGGAGGGGGAGTAGTAATATTGGTAAAAAACAATATTACAGCATTAGAAAGAGGGGATATCAGTAAGGGTGAGTGGGCAGTGGAAACATCCTGGGCAGAATTAAGAAACAGCAAAGGATGCAAGACTCTGGTGGGAGTTGTCTACAGACCTCTTGATGGTAGTGATATTGTAGTGGGATGCACAGTACGGAGATCAGAGAAGCATGTAGCAAAGGCAAAGCATCTTGTAAACCTCGATCAGATCACCCCTAAGTCTTCACTTCTCTAAAGAGTCCCAGTTCTTTTAGCCTATCTTGATAACTAAGGTGCTTTAAGCTGGGAATTAGTCCAGTTGCCCTCCTCTGCACCCTTTCCAAAGCCTCAATATCACCCATCGTATGAGGAGACCAAAACTGGACACAGTGAAACACTGAGAAACATAATATTCCAACTGAGGCCTGACCAAGGTCTTGTATAAGGAGAAAATAGTTTGCTTTGTCATATGGTCAATTGTCCTTTTCAATGCCCCCCAACACCCTATTGGCTCCAGCTAACACTTCACAGTATTGTTCATGAACGTTTAGCCATCTATGAACTAGAACACCCAGATCTCTTTCTCTATCTGCTTTAATGCTTTTCCCTGAAGGGTGTATGTATGTTGAACATTTGTCCTGCCCACATGCGCAATTAAATTAAACATTTGCCAGTCACAAGCCCAGTCCCCCAAACACACCAAGATCTGCCTGAAGCAGTCGAGCATCGGTCAAAACCGTTCATGATTTTGAACACCTATCAAATCTCCCTGTAACCTTCTCTGTTCTAAGGAGAACAACCCCACATAACTGAAGTCCCTCATCCCTGGGACCATTCTAGTAAATCTCCTCTGCACCCTCTCTAAGGCCTTCACATCCTTCCTAAAGTGTGGTGCCCAGAATTGGACACAATACTCCAGCTGAGGCCTAACCAGTGTTTATAAAGGTTTAGCATAACTTCCTTGCTTTTGTACTCTATGCCTCTATTAATAAAGCCCAGGATCCCATATGCTTTTTTAACAGCCTTCTCACCCTGTCCTGCCACCTTCAAAGATTTGTGTATGTGCACCCCCAGGTCTCTCTGTTCCTGCACCTCCTTTAAAATTGTACCATTTAGTTTATATTGCCTCTCCTCATTCCTCCTACCAAAATGCATCACTTCCCCGTTCGCTGCATTAAATTTCATCTGCCGTGTGTCTGCCCATTTCACCAGTCTGTCTATATCTTCTTGAAGTCTGTTACTATCTCACTGAAAATGGAACGAGACAGTCATACATCTAACCATAAACTGTACAATAGAGTTAAATATCTAACTGTAAACTGCGCTATTCTTTACTACATTTCCGAGTTTTGTGTCCGACTTTGAAATTATACCCTCTATACCCATGTCCAGGTCATTAATATATATCAAAAAGAGCAGTGGTCCTAATACCGACCCCTGGGGAACACCACTGTAAACTTCCCTCCAGTATGAAAAACAACTGTTCACCACTACTCTCTGCTTTCTGTCCCCTAGCCAATTTTATATCCATGCTTTCCCCCTCATGGGGATGTGCCTACTCCATACCTGATCCATTTATTCCATGAAGGCCTCCCATTGTTCAATTACTGCTTTGCCTAAAAATTTCTGGTTCCAATCCACCCAGGCAAGATCAATTTTTAACTCACTAAAATTTGCCCTCCTCTGGTTAAGTGTTCTTACGTTTATTTGTTCCTTGTCTTTTCCCATAACTATTCTAAACCTGATGATATTGTGATCGCTGTTCCCCAGATGTTCTCCCACTGAAACATGCTCCACTTGCCCCACTTCACTCCTCAGAACTAAATCCAGCACTGCTTCCTTCCTCATTGGGCTGGAAACACACTGATCAAGAAAGTTCTCTTGTGCACATTTCAGGAATTCCTCCCCCTCTTTGCCCTTTACACCGTTACAGTCCCAGTCTATATTGGGATAATTAAAGTCCCCCATTATCACGATTCTATAGTTCTTGCATCTTTCTGAAATTTGTCAGCAGAAAAAGGGGGCGTGTGACAGATGTCAGGTTGATTATACAAACGAGAACCAGGCTGAATATAGAAAGTTCAGAGGGGAAGTGAAAAAGGAAATAAGAGGGGCAAAGAGAGAGTATGAGAATAGACTGGAGGCCAACATAATCCAAAAGTCTTCTACAGGCATGTAAACAGTAAATGGGTAGTAAGAGGAGGGGTGGGACTGATTAGGGACCAAAAAGAAGACCTACTCATGGAGGCAGAGGGCATGGTTGAGGTACTAAATGAGTACTTCGTATCTGTCTTTACCAAGTAGGAAGATGCTGCTAAAGTGACAGTAAGTGAAGATGTAGTTGAGATACTGGATGGGCTAAAAACTGATAAAGAGGTACTAGAAAGGCTAGCTGTACTTAAAGTAGATCAGTCACTCGGTCCGGATGGGATGAATCCTCGGTTGCTGAGGGAAGTAAGGGTGGAAACTGCGGAGGTACTGGCCATAATCTTCCAATCATCCTTAGATATGGGGGCGGTGCCAGAGGACTAGAGAATTGCAAATGTTACACCCTTGTTCAAAAAAGGGTGTAAGGATAAACCCAGCAACTACAGGCCAGTCAGTTTAACCTCGATGTGGAGATGCCGGTGATGGACTGGGGTGGACAAATGTAAGGAATCTTACAACACCAGGTTATAGTCCAACAGTTTTATTTTCAAATAAAACTGTTGGACTATAACGTGGTGTTGTAAGATTCCTTACAGTTTAACCTCGGTAGCGGAGAAACTTTTAGAAATAGTAATCTGGGACGTGATTAACAGTAACTTGGACAAGTGTGGATTAATAAAGGAAAGCCAGCAGGGATTTGTTAAATGCAAATCGTGTTTAACTAACTTGATTAGTTTTTTGATGAGGTAACAGAGAGGGTTGATGTGGTGTATATGGACTTCCAAAAGGCATTTGATAAAGTGCCGCATAATAGGCTTGTCATCAAAGTTGAAGCCCATGGAATAAAGGGGTCAGTGGCAGCATTGGCTAAGTAATAGGAAACAGAGAGTAGTGGTGAACAGTTGTTTTTCGGAGTGGAGGGAGGTATTCCCCGGGGTAGGTACGAGGACCATTGCTATTTTTGATATATATTAATGACTTAGCCTTGGGTGTACAGGGCACAATTTCAAAATGTTCAGATGACACAAAACTTGGAAGGGTAGTAAACAGTGAGGAGGATAGTGATAGACTTCAAGAGGACATAGACAGGCTGGTGGAATGGGCGGACACGTGGCAGATTAAATTAAACGCAGAAAAGTGTGAAGTGATACTTTTCGGCAGGAAGAACGAGGCGAGGCAATATAAACTAAAGAGTACAACTCTAAAAGGGGTGCAGGAACAGAGAGATCTGGGGGTATATGTGCACAAATTGTTGAAGGTGGCAGGGCAGGTTGAGAAAGCGGTTAAAAAAGCATATGGGATCCTGGGTTTTATAAATAGAGGCATAGAGTACAAAAGCCAGGAGGTTATGATGAACCTTTATAAAACACTGGTTTGACCACAACTGGAGTATTGTGTCCAGTTCTGGGCACCGCACTTTAGGAAGGATGTGAAGGCCTTAGAGAGGGTGCAGAAGAGATTTACTAGAATGATTCCAGGGATGAGGGACTTTAGTTACGTGGATAGACTGGAGAAGCTGGGGTTCTCCTTGGAACAGAGATGGTTGCGAGGAGATTTGATAGAGGTGTTCAAAATCATGAAGGGTCTAGACAGAGTAGATAGAGAGAAACTGTTCCCATTGGCAGAAGAGTCAAGAACCAGAGGACATAGGTCTAAGGTGATTGGCAAAAGAACCAAAGGTGACATGAGAAAAAACATTTTTACACAGCGAGTGGTTAGGATCTGGAATGCACTGCCCGAGGGGGTGGTGGAGGCAGATTCAATCATGGCCTTCAAAAGAGAACTGGATAAGTACTTGAAAGGAAAAAAATTTGCAGGACTACAGGGAAAGGGCGGGGGAGCGAGACTAGCCGGGCTGCTCTTGCAGGGAGCCGGCACGGACACGACGGGCCGAATGGCCTCCTTCTGTGCTGTTACCTTTCTATGATTCTATGAAATTTGCTGCTCTATTTCCTTCCCACTATTTGGTAGCCTATAGTCTACACCCAGCAGCGTAATAGCTCGTCTATTGTTTCTTAATTCCAACCAAATAGATTCTGCCTTTGACCCCTCAACTACATCCATCCCTTTCCAGTGCTATATTAGTTTCTTTGATCAATACTGTCACTCCCCCTCCTTTCTTTCCTTCCCTATTTTTCCAGAATACCTTGTAGCCAGGAATATTAAGTTCCCAATCCTCCCCTTCTTTGAGCCAGGTCTCTGTTAACGCCACGATGTTATAGCCCCATGTGGTGACTTGTGCCTGCACCTCACCAACCCTATTTACCACACTATGTGCATTTCCACATTTCCACTCTAAACTTATCTTAGATTGCCTCGCATTTGCCCCCTGTCTGCTCCCTCCTATTTCTGAGCTATTCTTTACTCTAGTTCTATTTGTCCCTCCCAGTCCTCTGTGCACCTTTTTTCTCCTCTATAATGTTTCATCTTGATGTCCATCCCCCTGTTAAATTAGTTTAAATGCTCCCCCACAGCACTAGTTAACCTCCTCATGAGGACATTGGTCCCAACACTGTTGAGGTGCAACCCGTCCATCTTGAACAGATCCCTCCTGCCCCAGAACTGGTCCCAATGCCCCAGGAACCTAAAGCCCTCCCTCCTGCACCATTGCTCCAGCCACACATTAACTTATCTTATCCTGCTAGTCCTTCACTAACTAGTGCGTGGCACTGGGAGTAATCCAGTGATTACTACCTTTGAGGTAGTACATTTGATATCGCCCTCTCAGTGATGTCCTTTACCCTGGCACCAGGGAGGTAACACGCCCATGCGGGAAAAACCTGTCTGTCCAACTATCTATTGAATCCCCTATAACCACTGCATTCCTACACTTCATTCTGCCCCCCTGCGCAGTCCTTTGTCCCACGGTGCCACACAGTGACTGCACACCTTTGAGGTGTCATTTCCTTCACTGGTATTCAATACTGAAAACCGGTTAGTGAGTGACACTCCCAGAGGATTTCTGCACTGCCTGCCTCTTCCTACCCTGCCGGATGGCCACCCACTTACCGTTTGACCTCTCTGTGGCTGTGGGGTGACCACCTCTTGGAAAGTATGATCTAGGAAATTCTCAGCCTCCCGTATGCTCTGCATTGATTTCAGCTGTTCCTCAAGCTCAAACTCTGAGCTCAAGCTTTAGCAACCAGAGGCACTTCCTGCATACATGGTCACCCAGGACACCTGAAGTGTCCTAGAGCTCCCACATGGTGCAGGAATTGCAGGCAACATGTCTCAGCTGTCCCTCCATTCTATTTACAGTCTACATATATTTTATATAAATGCCTCTTATGTTATTTATGTGTTTTATCTTAGTGCCCCTTTATTTATTTTCTTTCTTTATTTACCCTTGTTTAAGATAATTATTTCTCAATCAATGATAACCAACTACAAGTAATATTATACAGTGTATACTGTTTAGCTATCAGTAAAACATTAAAAGTCTAACCACAAATAAAAACACTAACCAATAAAAACACTAACCAATAAAAATATTTATTTGTAACTTATCTTGTCGCTCCTCCTTGTGTTGTGAAGTCACTTTTTGATTTTTTTTCTCTGTCTGTTTCAGACTCTCTCTCTCTCTCCGCTGCTCCTTTATACCGGCCCACTGAGGGGGGATTCCCGTGCCTTCTCTGGGCTGCTCTCTCTCTCTCTCAATGTGGCTGGAATACAAAGAAGTGATGCTTCAGTTGTATAGAACCTTGATTAGATCTCACCTGGAGATACTGTGTTCAGTTTTGAGCACTGTACCTCAGGAAGGATATATTGGCCTTGGAGGGGATACAGCTCAGATTCACCAGAATGATACCGGGGCTTAAAGGGTTAAATTATGAGGCCAGGTTGCATTAACTTGGTTTGTATTCCCTTGAGTTTAGGAGATTGAGGGGAGATGCAATGTTTATAATGGTGAAAGGATTCGATAGGGTAGATACGGAGAAACGATCTCCTTTAGTGCTGGAACCAAGAACAAGGGGCATAACCTTAAAATTAGAGCCACGCTGTTTAGGAGTGAAAATAATATTAGTAAAAAAATAGTGCTGGAGAAATTAATGGGACTGAAAGCCGATAAATCCCCAGGGCCTGATAATCTGCATCCCAGAGTACTAAAAGAGGTAGCCATGGAAATAGTGGATGCATTAGTTGTCATCTTCCAAAATTCTATAGAATATGGAACAGTTCCTGCAGACTGGAGGGTGGCAAATGTAACCCCACTATTTAAAAAAGGAGGGAGAGAAAACAGGGAATTACAGACCGGTTAGCCTAACATCAGTAGTGGGGAAAATGCTAGAGTCTATTATAAAGGATGTGATAACAGGACACTTAGAAAATATCAACAGGATTAGACAAAGTCAACATGGATTTATGAAAGGGAAATCATGTTTGACAAACCTGCTAGAGTTTTTTGAGGATGTAACTGGTAGAATAGATAAGGGAGAACCAGTGGATGTGGTTTATTTGGATTTTCAGAAGGCCTTTGATAAAGTCCCATATAAGAGGTTAGTGTGCAAAATTAAAACACATGGGATTGGGGGGAATATACTGGCATGGATTGAAAATTGGTTAACAGACAGGAAACAGAGAGTAGGAATAAATGGGTCTTTTTCGGGGTGGCAGGCAGTGACTAGTGGGGTACCACAGGGATCAGTGCTTGGGCCCCAGCTATTCACAATATATATCAATGATTTGGATGAGGGAACCAAATGTAATATTTCCAAATTGCTGACGACACAAAACTAGGTGGGATTGTGAGTTGTGAGAAGGATGCAAAGAGGCTTCAAGGCGATTTAGACAAGTTGAGTGAGTGGGCAAATACATGGCAGATGCAGTATAATGTGGATAAATGTGAAGTTATCCACTGTGGAAGGAAAAACAGAAAGGCAGAGTATTATTTAAATGGTGATAGATTGGGAAATGTTGATGTACAAAGGGACCTGGGTGTCCTTGTACACCAGTCACTGAAAGCAAACATGCAGGTGCAGCAAGCAGTTAGGAATGCAAATGGCATGTTGGCCTTCATTGCAAGAGGATTTGAGTACAGGAGCAGGGATATCTTACTGCAGTTATACAGGGTCTTGGTGAGACCACACCTGGAGTATTGTGTGCAGTTTTGGTCTCCTTACCTAAGAAAGGATATACTTGCCATAGAGGAAATGCAGTGAAGGTTCACCAGACTGACTCCTGGGATGGCAGGACTGTCGTATGAGGAGAGATTGGGTCGACTCGGCCTGTATTCACTCGAGTTTAGAAGAATGAGAGGGGATCTCATTGAAACATATAAAATTCTGACAGGGCTAGACAGACTGGATGCAGGGAGGATGTTTCCCCTGGCTGGGGGATCCAGAACGAGGGGTCACAGTCTCAGGATACGGGGTAGGACATTTAGGACTGAGATGAGGAGAAATTTCTTCACTCAGAGGGTGGTGAACCTGTGGAATTCTCTACCACAGAAGGCTGTGGAGGCCAAGTCACTGAATATATTTAAGAAGGAGCTAGATAGATTTCTAGACACAAAAGGCATCAAGGGGTATGGGGAGAGAGTGGGAATATGGTATTGAGATAGAGGATCAGCCATGATCATATTGAATGGCGGAGCAGGCTTGACGGGCCGAATGGCCTACTCCTGCTCCTATTTTCCATGTTTCTATGTGAAATCAGGAAGCACTTTTTCCAAACGAAGGGTAGTTTCCCCCAAAAGGCTGTGGGTGCTGGATCAATTCTGTCTGCCAGTTTGTTGGGGATATCAGTGTCTATCCAATTGTCTATTCACAGTCTTATCAAGGAGGCCGCGGATACTTTCTCAAGCACTTTGCCGCCGACCTGTGCCGGTAACGTGTTGAGGCAACTCAATGAGACAGGTTGGATCACTTTCCCAGAGCCCAAGGGCTCCTCCATTGCACTCACACTTGTACTGTGCTGCATGTTAACTGAAAGGGATTTTACCCGCTCAGTGTCCAGTTGGTTTGCAAACATCCGTACCATCATGCAGATCCATGCTTTGCCAGAACCTCTCACCGTGACTTAATTTGATGGCAATCATCTGTCTCACTCTTGCTTGAAGGGGATGAGTGGAGGGACGGCTCCTGGGAGACACAGGTTACAATGTGTACCAATGGCTCATGACATCCTTGTGCCAGTCATGGACTGGAGCAGAGTGCGGGCACCACAAGACTCGTTCTATAACTAGAATGATTATTGAACCAGTATCGCTAGGGCCCGAAAGCAGCACTTTAGCTGTCTCAGGTGCCACCTTACAGTGCAACCTGCCCAGGATTTCAGGACTAATGCCATTTCCTATCTAACTTGTGCTACATAACTTCACCCTGCAGCATGGCCTCACCTTGCAGGCCGAGGAACAGGCTGGCCAAACCAAAGGATGAGGAAATAGCTGCTGGCCCAACAAGGAAGCAAGGACTGGCACACATTGGCACTAGTGCAAGGTGCCTTCCAATGGGGCCAGAGCTGCCCCATTTCCTAAATCTGGCAGAGTAACTTCTCCCAAACCACCTTCTCCCACACAATCCTGCCCAGTTGCTCAAAGACCATCTATTCCCATTTGTTGCTTCGCTGCTGCTTTATTCTAAACAATGACACAGAAACAGTGCTGGGCAGTGATTTAATCCATTGTATGATGTAATATTGGCAGCGTGATTTGTTTTGGATGTGTGACACCTCCCTTGTGGAAGGAGGGAGTGCGGTGAGTGGCTGTGAGGTTTGCCGACACTTCCTCCAGGCTTGCGCTGCGATTGCAACACATCTGAATCGGGCACTTCCACTCCTGTTGTGGCTGGTCCTTCCTACCTTCTTCCTGGCAGCTCTGCTGTCCTGGGCAGAAATGCTCGATGGGCCAGATATGGCATTGCCTTCATAGGCTTCTGCCTGACTTCAGGCATGGCACCGTGCCTGGGCACTCTCTCAGCATGGCAGTGTGCCTGGGCACTCTCTCAGCATGGCACTGTGCCTGGGCACTCTCTCAGCATGGCAGTGTGCCTGGGCACTCTCTCAGCATGGCACCGTGCCTGGGCACTCTCTCAGCATGGCAGTGTGCCTGGGCACTCTCTCAGCATGGCACTGTGCCTGGGCACTCTCTCAGCATGGCAGCAGTGCTGGGCACTCTCTCAGCATGGCACCGTGCCTGGGCACTCTCTCAGCTTGGCAGCAGTGCTGGGCACTCTCTCAGCTTGGCAGCAGTGCTGGGCACTCTCTCAGCTTGGCAGCAGTGCTGGGCACTCTCTCAGCTTGGCAGCAGTGCTGGGCACTCTCTCAGCTTGGCAGCAGTGCTGGGCACTCTCTCAGCATGGCACCGTGCCTGGGCACTCTCTCAGTGTGGCAGCAGTGCTGGGCACTCTCTCAGCATGGCACCGTGCCTGGGCACTCTCTCAGTGTGGCAGCAGTGCTGGGCACTCTCTCAGCTTGGCAGTGTGCCTGGGCACTCTCTCAGCATGGCACCATGCCTGGGCACTCTCTCAGCGTGGCAGCAGTGCTGGGCACTCTCAGCTTGGCAGCAGTGCTGGGCACTCTCTCAGCATGGCACCGTGCCTGGGCACTCTCTCAGTGTGGCAGCAGTGCTGGGCACTCTCTCAGCATGGCACCGTGCCTGGGCACTCTCTCAGTGTGGCAGCAGTGCTGGGCACTCTCAGCTTGGCAGCAGTGCTGGGCACTCCCTCAGTGTGGCAGCATTGCTGGGCACTCTCTCAGCATGGCAGCAGTGCTGGGCACTCTCTCAGCGTGGCAGCAGTGCTGGGCACTCCCTCAGTGTGGCAGCAGTGCTGGGCACTCTCTCAGCGTGGCAGCAGTGCTGGGCACTCTCTCAGCGTGGCAGCAGTGCTGGGCACTCCCTCAGTGTGGCAGCAGTGCTGGGCACTCTCTCAGCGTGGCAGCAGTGCTGGGCACTCTCTCAGCATGGCAGCAGTGCTGGGCACTGATCTGTCTCAGAGCAGAACATCAGGAACTACAATGTCTGTGAGTCAAAACCGTCTCTCTGTTCATGTTTGTATCTTCACACTCTACCCATGGAGAACAGTGTGAAGTAGTGAAGGATTCTCAGGTTGATGAACAGTCTGACAGGCTGTGACATGAACGCTCCTTCCATGACTGTAACCATCTTTACACCAGCTGATGGGGGTTAGTCCTATACGGTGGGAGGGTTTTGTGGGCTCCCACAGCTCATATGATGAGTGGGGGAGAATCCCACTGGATGTCAACCCAGAATTCAGAGCCGGAGCTCCGGTCTCCCCTCCCCGGGACTGTCTGGAGCTCCGGTCTCCGCTCCCCGGGACTGTCTGGAGCTCCGGTCTCCCCTCCCCGGGACTGTCTGGAGCTCCGGTCTCCGCTCCCCGGGACTGTCTGGAGCTCCGGTCTCCGCTCCCCGGGACTGTCTGGAGCTTCGGTCTCCCCTCCCTGGGACTGTCTGGAGCTACGGTCTCCGCTCCCCAGGATTGTCTGGAGCTCCGGTCTCCGCTCCCCGGGACTGTCTGGAGCTACGGTCTCCACTCCCCGGGACTGTCTGGAGCTCCGGTCTCCGCTCCCCGGGACTGTCTGGAGCTCCGGTCTCCGCTCCCCGGGACTGTCTGGAGCTCCGGACTCCGCTCCCCGGGACTGTCTGGAGCTCCGGTCTCCGCTCCCCGGGACTGTCTGGAGCTCCGGTCTCCGCTCCCCGGGACTGTCTGGAGCTCCGGTCTCCACTCCCCGGGACTGTCTGGAGCTCCGGTCTCCGCTCCCCGGGACTGTCTGGAGCTCCGGTCTCCGCTCCCCGGGACTGTCTGGGGCTCCGGTCTCCGCTCCCCGGGACTGTCTGGAGCTCCGGTCTCCGCTCCCTGGGACTGTCTGGAGCTCCGGTCTCCGCTCCCCGGGACTGTCTGGAGCTCCGGTCTCCGCTCCCCGGGACTGTCTGGGGCTCCGGTCTCCGCTCCCCGGGACTGTCTGGAGCTCCGGTCTCCGCTCACCAGGACTGTCTGGAGCTCCGGTCTCCGCTCCCTGGGACTGTCTGGAGCTCCGGTCTCCGCTCACCAGGACTGTCTGGAGTGGGGTTCAAACCCTGCACCTTCTGACCCAGAGGCGTGAATGCTACCACCGAGCCAAAGGCTCGCTCCACAGCCAGCATGTTGAGGCTAGTGAGGAGAGCATCTTTAGGATTGAAACCAAGCCTCTCTAGCAGCAGTGTGAGTATTCATGAGAGCTGCATTCATGTATCTACAGCCTCAGCAAATGAGAGCTCCGCACCGGATAGTACAGATTGCAGAGCACCCATCTGGGCAGTGGACTCCTCCACACTCTTCGCCCTAGTGTGATTGATGTGGATGATACTGCTCAAACAATAACCTCTGGAAGCAGGCCCGTGAGGCCTGAATTCCCAGGTGCTGCAACTGAAGCAGGAACTGTGCTGGGCTAGGAGCTATCAACTGCCACTACCTCTTCCTCGCCTGTGCCCTGGGAATTAACCGAGTCCCACTTCCTCATGATCGAGACACCGTGGGGTTTGTGCAGTCGGGCTGGTGCTCGATGCAAGACGCTGGCACGCTCAGGGACACTGCCTGTGGCTGCAGACCTTCTTCCGTTCCTTAGATAGCAGAAGAGAACAAAATTTCAAAAATGTCGTCTACTTTAAGCACTAGATTTATTAAATTAGACTCTGTGTGGTGGGACCCCAGATCTCTCTGTTCCTGAACCCCCTTTAAAATTGTATCATTTAGTTAATACTGTCTCTCCTCATTCTTCCTTCAAAAATGCATCACTTCACACCTCTCTGCATTAAATTTAATCTACCATGTGTCTGCCCATTTCACCAGTCTCTGTCCTCCTGAAGTCTGTTACTATCCTCCACATTGTTTACGACATTTCCAAGCTTTGTGTCATCTGCAAACTTTGAAATTTTGCCTCCTATACCCAAGTCCAGGTCATTAATATATATAAAAAGAGCAGTGGTCCTAATACTGACCCCTGGGGAACACCACTGTATACTTCCCTCCAGTCTGAATAGGATAGGGGAGCAGAGGAATCGGTGGGGGAGTGGTATAGATACACAAATCTCTAAAAGTAGTGACGTAGATTAATAAGGCCATAAAAAAGGCAAATTAAGCACGGAGTTCATTTCTAGAGGGATAGAATTGAAAAGCAGAGAAGTTATGTTGAACTTGTATCGAACCTTGGTGAGACCACACTTGGAGTACTGTGCACAGTTCTGGTCTCCATTATTATAAAAAGATAGAGGCACCAGATAAGGTGCAAAAAAGATTCACAAGGATGATACCAGAATTGAGAGAATATACTTATCAGGAAAGGCTGAACAGGCTGGGGCTCTTTTCTCTAGAAAAGAGAAGGCTGAGGGGTGACCTGATAGAGGTCTTTAAGATTATGAAAGGGTTTGATAGGATAGACGTAGAGAAAATGTTTCCACTTGTGGGGGAGTCCAAAACTAGGGGTCAGAAATATAAAATAATCACTACTAAATCCAATAAGAGATTCAGGAGAAACTTCTTTACTTAAAGGGTGGTAAGAATGTGAAACTCGCTACCACAGGGAGTAGTTGAGGTGAATAGCATAGATGCAATTAAGGGGAAGCTAGATAAACACATGAGGGACAAAGGAATAGAAGGATATGCTGATAGGAATAGATGATGAGGGGTGGGAGGAGGTGCGTGTGGAGCATAAATGCTGGCATAGATCTGTTGGGCCGAATGGCCTGTTTCTCAGACTCGATGTCACTATGTTACACCCAGCAGTGTAACAGCTCCTCTTCTGCTCTTTAACTCTAACCAAACAGATTCCGTCTTTGAACCCTTAAGTACATCATCCCTTTCCAGGGTTGTAACAGTATCTTTGATCAATAATGCCACCCCACCTCCTCTTCTTCCTTCTCTATTTCTCCTGAATCATTGTAGTCAGGAATGTTAAATTCCCATTCCTGCCCTTCTATCTATAAACCCCCCCGAACCCCGCGATTAGATTCCAGTCTGTAACTCACTCCCGGGTATCTGTTATTCTATATATAAACCCCCCCGAACCCCTCGATTAGATTCCAGCCTGTAACTCACTCCCGGGTATCTGTTATTCTATATATAAACCCCCCCGAACCCCTCGATTAGATTCCAGCCTGTAACTCACTCCTGGGTATCTGTTATTCTGTATATAAACCCCCCCGAACCCCTCGATTAGATTCCAGCCTGTAACTCACTCCTGGGTATCTGTTATTCTGTATATAAACCCCCCCGAACCCTGCGATTAGATTCCAGCCTGTAACTCACTCCTGGGTATCTGTTATTCTATATATAAACCCCCCGAACCCCGCGATTAGATTCCAGCCTGTAACTCACTCCTGGGTATCTGTTATTCTATATATAAACCCCCCGAACCCCGCGATTAGATTCCAGCCTGTAACTCACTCCTGGGTATCTGTTATTCTGTATATAAACCCCCCCGAACCCCTCGATTAGATTCCAGCCTGTAACTCACTCCTGGGTATCTGTTATTCTGTATATAAACCCCCCCGAACCCCGCGATTAGATTCCAGCCTGTAACTCACTCCTGGGTATCTGTTATTCTATATATAAACCCCCCGAACCCCTCGATTAGATTCCAGCCTGTAACTCACTCCTGGGTATCTGTTATTCTATATATAAACCCCCCGAACCCCGCGATTAGATTCCAGCCTGTAACTCACTCCTGGGTATCTGTTATTCTATATATAAACCCCCCGAACCCCGCGATTAGATTCCAGCCTGTAACCCACTCCTGGGTATCTGTTATTCTATATATAAACTCCCCGAACCCCTCGATTTGATTCCAGGCTTGTTATTTTCTGTTTGGAGTGGTGAATTGTGAAATCACTGGCCAGTTGTTAGTCCAGGGCTCCCATACCCTGACAAGCTGTGATCAGGGCAGTGTCAGGCCACTCCTACAATGCCAGGTTTCTGAAATAGTCTGAACTGTTTTCAAGCTGCATGTTGATGTTTTCTGGAGAACAGAACTGATGATATCCCCGCCTAATGTGCAGAGTGACTTGGGGGACTGGGAGAGCAGCGCAGTGTGTGATTGGACCTCTCTCCGGAGCCCGACTTCCTCCCCCTTCACCTCCTCCACCACTCGGAGTCTCTGCCGAGCACTGAGCTGGGGGGTCAGCCTCAATAATTGGCCAGCCTACACTCCCAGCAGCCAATTAGAGTGAGACAGATGCACACACCCACCACCCACCCTGCTGGAAGAGCTGAGGAGTCAGGGGGTGGGGAGTCAGGGGGTGGGGAGTAGGAGGGATGTTTTGGGACAGGCTGCAGCTGCTTGCTCAGATGCTCCGCCCTTTACTGCAGTCACTGAGTTCGAGCTGGCAGCCGGTTACAGTGTCAGGACCTCTCGCACTATAAACCTGCTCCCACGCACATCGGAGTTAACCCCTTCCTGCCACTGCTGCCTTAGATTTATTTATTTCTTGGTACGTGTATTTTAGAGGGTGGGAGAATGACTGGGGGAGTGGGAGAGTGACGGGGGGAGTGGGACAATGAGGGGGGGAGTGGGACAGTGATGGGGGAGAGGGAGAGTGACACGGGGGTGTGGGATCGTGATGGGGAGAGAGAGAGATGGGGAGTGGGACAGTGACAGGGAAGAGAGAGAGTGACAGGGGAGTGGGACAGTGAAGGGGGAGTGGGAGAGTGACGGGAGTGGGACAGTGACGGGGGAGTGGGAGAGTGACGGGGAGTGGTAGAGTGATGGGGGGAGTGGGATAGTCATGGGGGAGTGGGAGAGTGACGGAGGAGTGGGACAGTGAAGGGGGAGTGGGAGAGTGACGGGAGTGGGACACTGACGGGGGGTGTGGGAGAGTGACGGGGAGTGGTAGAGTGATGGAGGGAGTGGGATAGTCATGGGGGAGTGGGAGAGTGACGGAGGAGTGGGAGAGTGACGGAGGAGTGGGAGAGTGACGGGGGGGTGGGAGAGTGACGGGGGTGTGGGAGAGTGACGGGGGTGTGGGAGAGTGACGGGGGTGTGGGAGAGTGACGGGGGTGTGGGAGAGTGACGGGGGTGTGGGAGAGTGACGGGGGTGTGGGAGTGTGACGGGGGTGTGGGAGAATGATGGGGGAGTGGGAGAGTGATGGGGGAGTGGGACTGTGAAGAGGGGAATGGGACAGTGATGGGGGAGAGGGACAGTGATGGGGGGAGTGGGATAGTCATGGGGGAGTGGGAGAGTGACGGAGGAGTGGGAGAGTGTGGGGGGAGTGGGATAGTCATGGGGGAGTGGGAGAGTGATGGGGGGAGTGGGAAAGTCATGGGGGAGTGGGAGAGTGATGGGGGAGTGGGAGAGTGACGGGAGAGTGGGAGAGCGATGGAGGAGTGGGAGAGTGACGGGGGGAGTGGGAGAGTGACAGGCGAGTGGGAGAGTGACAGGTGAGTGGGAGAGTGACGGGGGGAATGGGAGAGTGAAGGGGAGAGTGGGAGAGTGACAGGGGAGTGGGAGAGTGACATGGGGGTGTGGGACAGTGAAGGGGGGAGAGGGAGAGTGATGGGGAGTGGGACAGTGACGGGGGAGTGGGAGAGTGACAGGGGGTGGGGCAGTGACAGGGGAGAGGGAGGAGAGAGAGTGTCAGGGGTGAGAGAACGTGACGGTAGGGGGGTAGGACAGTGAAGGGGGGAGTGGGACAGTGATGGGGAGAGCGAGAGTGACAGGCGAGTGGGACAGTGATGGGGGGAGTGGGGCAGTGACAGGGGAGTGGGGTAGTGACGGGGGAGTGGGGGAGTAATGGGGGGAGTGGGGGAGTGATGGGGGAGTGGGAGAGTGAAGGGGGGAGTGGGGCAGTGAAAGAGTGGGGAGTGACGGGGTAGTTAGGGAGTGGGAGAGTGAAGGGGGGAGTGGGACAGTGACGGGGGAGTGGGGCAGTGACGGGGGGAGTGGATGAGTGATGGGGGAGTGGGAGAGTGACGGTGGGAGAGTGACGGGGGGAGTGGGAAAGTGACGGGGACTGGGAGAGTGACGGGGGAGTGGGAGAGTGATGGGGGAGTGGGAGAGTGACGGGGGGAATGGGAAAGTGACGGGGGCAGTGGGAGAATGACAGGGGAGTGGGAGAGTTATGGGGGAGTGGGAGAGTGATGGGGGAGTGGGATAGTCATGGGGGAGTCGGAGAGTGACGGGGGTGTGGGAGAGTGACGGGGGACTGGGAGAGTGACGGGGGACTGGGAGAGTGACGGGGGACTGGGAGAGTGACGGGGGACTGGGAGAGTGATGGGGGAGTGGGACTGTGAAGAGGGGAATGGGACAGTGACGGGGGAGAGGGACAGTGATGGGGGGAGTGGGACAGTAACGGGGGGAATGGGAGAGTGACGGAGGAGTGGGAGAGTGATGGGGGGAGTGGGATATTCATGGGGGAGTGGGAGAGTGACGGAGGAGTGGGAGAGTGACGGGGGGAGTGGGAGAGTGACGGGGGAGTGGGAGAGTGACGGGGGAGTGGGAGAGTGACAGGTGAGTGGGCAGTGACCGGGGGAGTGGAAGAGTGAAGGGGGAGAGGGTCAGTGAAGGGGGAGTGGGACAGTGACAGGGGAGTGCGCAGTGACGGGGGGAGTGGGAGAGTGAAGGGGAGAGTGGGAGAGTGATGGGAGTGGGAGAGTGACAGGGGAATGGGGCAGTGATGGGGGGAGTGGGAGAGTGATGGGGGAGTGGGAGAGTGATGGGGAGAGGGAGAGTGACAGGCGAGTGGGACAGTGATGGGGGGAGTGGGGCAGTGACAGGGGAGTGGGGCAGTGACAGGGGAGTGGGGAAGTAATGGGGGGAGTGGGGGAGTGGGAAAGTGAAGGGGGGAGTGGGACAGTGACGGGGGAGTGGGGGAGTGATGGGGGAGTGGGAGAGTGACAGGGGAGTGGGAGAGTGACGGGGAGTGGGAGAGTGACGGGGAGTGGGAGAGTGACGGGGAGTGAGAGAGTGACAGGGGAATGGGGTAGTGATGGGGGGAGTGGGAGAGTGATGGGGGAGTGGGAGAGTGACGGGAGAGAGGGAGAGTGACATGGGGGTGTGGGACAGTGAAGGGGGGAGAGGGAGAGTGATGGGGAGTGGGACAGTGAAGGAGGAGTGGGAGAGTGACGGGAGTGTGACAGTGACGGGGGGTGAGGCAGTGACAGGGGAGAGGGAAGAGAGAGAGTGTCAGGGGAGAGAGAATGTGACGGTAGGGGGGTAGGACAGTGAAGGGGGGAGTGGGACAGTGATGGGGAGAGGGAGAGTGACAGGCAAGTGGGACAGTGATGGGGGGAGTGGGGCAGTGATGGGGAGAGGGAGAGTGACAGGCAAGTGGGACAGTGATGGGGGGAGTGGGGCAGTGACAGGGGAGTGGGGCAGTGACAGGGGAGTGGGGGAGTAATGGGGGGAGTGGGGGAGTGATGGGGGAGTGGGAAAGTGAAGGGGGGAGTGGGACAGTGACGGGGGAGTGTGGGAGTCATGGGGGAGTGGGAGAGTGAAGGGGGGAGTGGGGCAGTGACGGGGGAGTGGAAGAGTGGGGAGTGATGGGGAAGTTAGGGAGTGGGAGAGTGAAGGGGGGAGTGGGACAGTGACGGGGGAGTGGAAGAGTGATGGGGGAGTGGGAGAGTGATGGGGGGAGTGGGAAAGTGACGGGGACTGGGAGAGTGACGGGGGAGTGGGAGAGTGATGGAGGAGTGGGAGAGTGACGGGGGGAATGGGAAAGTGACGGGGGGAATGGGAAAGTGACGGGGTCAGTGGGAGAATGACGGGGGAGTGGGAGAGTGATGGGGGAGTGGGGCAGTGATGGGGGGAGTGGGAAAGTGACGGGAGAGTGGGAGAGTGATGGGGGAGTGGGAGAGTGACGGGGGGAATGGGAAAGTGACGGGGGGAATGGGAAAGTGACGGGGGCAGTGGGAGAATGACGGGGGAGTGGGAGAGTGATGGGGGAGTGGGGCAGTGATGGGGGGAGTGGGAAAGTGACGGGGGAGTGGGAGAGTGATGGGGGAGTGGGAGAGTGACGGGGGGAATGGGAAAGTGACGGGGGCAGTGGGAGAATGACGGGGGAGTGGGAGAGTGATGTGGGGAGTGGGGGAGTGATGGGGGAAGTGAGAGAGTGATGTGGGGAGTGATGGGGGAAGTGAGAGAGTGAAGGGTACATGCTGTGGGAGCCCACAAAACCCTCCCACTGTATAGGACTATCCCCCCTATCCGCTGGAGAGAGATAGCTATGGCCAAGGAAGGAGCACTCTCATCACAGCCTGTCAGACTGTTAATCAGCCCGTGACTCCTTCTGCTACACTGGATAACAGTGGGAAGGTGCAGCAGCAACCACTAAGTATTAAATAATTGCTCCTATGTTTAAATTATGCCTGCCATACCATCATATTAAATTCTCTTGCCTGACTCTGTGACACTATCTCCTGTCAATTGTTCCCTCTCCCACTTTCTTCTTTGATTTGAGTAGGGACCTTGTTCTGACATGAAAACCGACTTCCCCTAAAGGCCAAGTTTGAATGAGGGTGGAATGTTTGAAATGTGCACCAGGCTTGTAGTAATCTGTGCAGTTGTTGAAAGATGAGATGAAGTGCATCTTCACAATGCCCTCAGGACTAAACACGTGGACCTGAGTGTGGGAGCCAGTGGGCAGATCGGTCTCTTCGAACGTGGACTTCAGCATCTAGAGTTTGTATCAACATGAAACACCCAGCGTCAAAGTAAACTGAACTGATCTCTCTAGTGCATGTGATACACCAGCGGGAGTTCAGCCCTGTTTACCCTGCATTCACCAGAAAAGTGTTCACAGTACCAGCCCCTCCCTCATCATATAACCGAGTCCTAATAAATCTAAAGACCTTGTCCCCACTACCCACAAGGCCATTCCAAGGGGAGATGACTCTTTGTGTGATGGAGCTGTTGTAAACTGTCCTTTCACCAGTGCCGATGTCTTATCTCACCTTCGAGTCATTATCAACAACAACAGCAACAACTTGCATTTATATAGCACCTTTAACATAGTAAAACGTCCCAAGGCGCTTCACAGGAGCGATTATCAGATAAAATTTGACACCGAGCCACATAAGGAGATAATAGGACAGGTGACCAAAAGCTTGGTCAAAGAGGCAGGTTTTTAGGAGCATCTTAAAGGAGGGGAGAGAGAGGCGGAGAGGTTTAGGGAGGGAATTCCAGAGCTTAGGGCCCAGGCAGCTGATGTTTACCTGGAATACTCTGGAATTTACCTGAGCTGCACCGTTCAATATCTAGAATATATTAAAAACCTTACATATGTCCACACTTCCTGTCTTCAAAAGCGTCGTCCACAATGGCATATTTTTGTCTCATTTTTTGTACAATTCTTCCCATTATAAATTGCAGCACCCACATTTATAATGAAAACTCCCTATGTAAACGGGTCACGCTGTAATTACACCTTCCCGCCAGTGATGGTGCTGTAGCAGCTCAGTTTTGCATGTCCCAACTCCTCAGCCTGTACGGTGAGGAAACTCTTAGAGGTAAATTTTAACGCCCAAGAATGGGTGGGTTGGGGGCCGGTGAGAGGTTAAAATAACAGCTTTTCAGAGTGGGACCGTATCCTGGCACCAACCCATCCACTTCTGGGTTTAACCCAGGCAAGTTTGTCTGCGTGTGGACAGCAAACACCAGGAAGTCCTGCCCCCACTTAAAGTGGTCAGGCCAATACTTAAAAGGGCAATGTACCTCGTTGAGATACTTGAGGTACTTAATATTTTTTGTATTGGAACAATCAAACAAATTTAACCTTACCTGTTCGGGTTTCCCATCGCTTCTGAATCACGCCAGGTGAAAGCAGGTGGGGATGGGCCGGATCCATGGGGTGAGTGCCTTTATTTCTCAGCTTGTGGGCCCGGAGGAGCAGGAGTACGTCATCCAGGCCCAACAAGCTCACCTGGCCAGCGACAGGACCCCGCGATCGGCCAAGCCCCCTCCCGATGGGGGACCCCCTACCTCCACCCATCTCCGTTGCTGGCTGGACCCCTCAATGTCATCACTGGCTGATCTCCCCACCCCCCCCCCCGATGTTGTCCACGTCCCCTCCCCTCTGATTTTTTCCAGTGCCGATGATCTCTCTCCGTCCTGTCCCCCCTCATTGATTAGCAGCTCCTTTCACTGCCTGTCAATCTGGCTGCCTGGCACGTGGGAAACCCTGAAATTCAAATACTCACCTTCGATTGAGTTGCGATCGCAGATTGTGACACACTCAATTCACTTCTGGGTCCCCCACGCCAATATTTACGGACGTGTGGCGTTCCCGGCTAAGAGTTAAAATCGCCCCCTTAGACTCCAACCAAGTCTCTGCTTCTCAAATTACCATAGACTTTGCTATTGAACTATAAATAATAAAGAATCAAAGTATTGTATAGAAATAATGACAGAATATACAACTTTCAAATGGGAACTGAATTATGTCAGCACACCCTGATCTAATTATTGCCACCCCATTGGGATTTGGTTCGTCGTAATTCTGGACAGTGAATGGGAGGGGGTTTGATCGATTGAAACTCGACAATGGGAACTAATGGGAGTTGGGATGGTCACCAGGATTCACTCCACAACTCCGCTTGAATCACCCACCTGTTGACCTGAAATATTACCAGAAATTCCTGTCAATGTCCAGCTGGGCGGGAGAGACAAGCTCCAGTGGGAATTTTCACACGAGGAAGGGACATCAGGAAGATTATGTGCGGAAAAGCCTGAAAGACTCTCTTTGATACCCAGTGGCACAGCTGGGCTGGTATGTCACATGTGGGAATGTCCTTAACTTACAGCCCTGGGGAGATGGTGGACTGAGTGAAACACGGGCTCAAAAGGGACCATTGGGACATCTGTCCCATCAATCAAATTCTGCTCCTGGTCACGTAGAAGGGATTAAACCCGCACCGAGAAAAATGATCCCAGCGGTTCGGTGCAATGTGGAGACGGAGCTGCCCCGGGGCCCCGTTAGGTGGGTTGTTTGAATGACCCGCCTGGTGTGTGGCGGCTTCTCATCAACACACAACGCCTGAACATAGTACAGAACTTGAATGAGAGGCGGCAGGTCCGCAATTACACGTTAGCAGCTTGAGTGGAGGCTGGGGCTGAGCCAAAGGGAGGGAAAAAAATCTCCACCCTGGGGTCAATGAATAACCAATAGATCGGCAGGGATTAGCATATCACACCGGGGAGATTAGAAAAAGTGGAAGAGGGAGAAACGGAGTGTGACAGAACCACAGGCAGAGAGGGACCCTGCACAGGAGCAAGAGAGACAGACAGACAGACAGACAGACAGAGAGAGAGATACAGTGGGACAGACACACACAGACTCAGAGAGAGAAAGACAAAGGGAGACACACACACATATATAGAGAGAGAAAGAAACAGAGAGAGAGACACCCACACAGACATAGAGAGGGACAGAGGGAGAGAGAGACACACACACAGAGACAGAGAGAGGGAGAGACACAGAGAAAGAGATACAGTGGGACAGACACACACACACACACAGACTCAGAGAGAGAAAGACAAAGGGAGAGACACACACACATATAGAGAGAGAAAGAAACAGAGAGAGACACCCACACAGACATAGAGAGGGACAGAGGGAGAGAGAGACACACACACAGACAGAGAGAGGGAGAGACACAGAGAAAGAGATACAGTGGGACAGACAC
Organism: Heptranchias perlo; assembly: GCF_035084215.1. Taxonomy (NCBI): domain Eukaryota; kingdom Metazoa; phylum Chordata; class Chondrichthyes; order Hexanchiformes; family Hexanchidae; genus Heptranchias; species Heptranchias perlo. The sequence goes on along the minus strand of NC_090353.1, from coordinate 4,248,193 downwards.
ACACACAGACTCAGAGAGAAAGACAAAGGGAGAGACACACACACACATACAGAGAGAGAAAGAAACAGAGAGAGAGAGAGACACCCACACAGACATAGAGAGGGACAAAGGGAGAGACAGAGACACACATAGAGAGAGAGACAGACAGACACACAAAGAGACAGAGACAGATAGGGAGAGGGAGACAGACAGCAAGAGAGAGATACAGATAGAATAGATAGAGAGAGAGAGAAACCCCCACAAGAGGCAGGACAAGAAGTCTCCACAAAAGCCAGCGTGCTCTGTAAAAACAGCTGGATTTCTTCATAAACGGATTTTTTTTGGAAAGTCATTGTTTAAAAACATTAGAATCACGGTTGTAAAGATATTAAAACTTGGGACTATGACAGGGGCTGGTTACTTTCCGTGGATTTGCATCTTTCTGCCTCCACTCACCAGAGTGTCAGCGAGTTACCCGCCTAATCACATAGGTAAGGTTTAATGTTTAAAATTAATATTTCATTCATAAATTTAAGTAATTACATTCAAACGTTAACGTCAGTAAGGTTTGTATTCTAAAATTCCGCGTGCGATTGAAACTTTTTCATATATTGGATCCAAAATATTTAGAAAATATTAATAGATAAAAAGTTATTGTGAAAGTTTTTTTTGTTTAAAAGTTGTTTGTCGGCTGTTCGGCCGGGAGGGGCTGCTGTCTCTCTGCTCAGACCCCTCATTGGCGACTGTTATTATTCAGTAAATTCCTGGCGGATCCCAGAGCCCGGCGGTGACCGGCAGTAACCTTCCCATCCTCGGGGGGAGGGGATGGAGAATCTGTGCCAGGCGGCACTTCCGAGATTGAAATCCGGCCGGTCCCCAATATCCGCACTCGGGACCCTGCCCGTCTCGGTCTGAGGGACACGGTGACCGGAGATGCCGAGACTGCCCTTTTACACCGAGAGTGGAGAACCACGTGAAGCAGCTCAATTTAAACTGTGCCCAGTAATTCAAACACCTACAACTCACTGTAAACCATGTAATACAGTCACACATCTCACTGTAAACCGTGTAATACAGTCATACAACTCACTGTAAACCGTGTAATACAGTCATACAACTCACTGTAAACCGTGTAATACAGTCATACAACTCACTGTAAACCATGTAATACAGTCATACAACTCACTGTAAACCATGTAATACAGTCATACATCTCACTGTAAACTGTGTAATACAGTCATACAACTCACTGTAAACCATGTAATACAGTCATACATCTCACTGTAAACTGTGTAATACAGTCATACAACTCACTGTAAACCATGTAATACAGTCATACATCTCACTGTAAACCATGTAATACAGTCATACATCTCACTGTAAACCATGTAATACAGTCATACAACTCACTGTAAACCGTGTAATACAGTCATACAACTCACTGTAAACTGTGTAATACAGTCATACAACTCACTGTAAACCGTGTAATACAGTCATACAACTCACTGTAAACCGTGTAATACAGTCATACAACTCACTGTAAACTGTAATACAGTCATACATCTCACTGTAAACCGTGTAATACAGTCATACAACTCACTGTAAACCGTGTAATACAGTCATACAACTCACTGTAAACCGTGTAATACAGTCATACAACTCACTGTAAACTGTAATACAGTCATACATCTCACTGTAAACCGTGTAATACAGTCATACAACTCACTGTAAACCGTGTAATACAGTCATACAACTCACTGTAAACTGTAATACAGTCATACATCTCACTGTAAACCGTGTAATACAGTCATACAACTCACTGTAAACCGTGTAATACAGTCATACAACTCACTGTAAACCGTGTAATACAGTCATACAACTCACTGTAAACTGTGTAATACAGTCATACAACTCACTGTAAACCGTGTAATACAGTCATACATCTCACTGTAAACTGTGTAATACAGTCATACAACTCACTGTAAACTGTAATACAGTCATACATCTCACTGTAAACCGTGTAATACAGTCATACAACTCACTGTAAACCGTGTAATACAGTCATACAACTCACTGTAAACCGTGTAATACAGTCATACAACTCACTGTAAACTGTGTAATACAGTCATACAACTCACTGTAAACCGTGTAATACAGTCATACAACTCACTGTAAACCGTGTAATACAGTCATACAACTCACTGTAAACCGTGTAATACAGTCATACAACTCACTGTAAACCATGTAATACAGTCATACATCTCACTGTAAACCGTGTAATACAGTCATACAACTCACTGTAAACCGTGTAATAGTCATACATCTCACTGTAAACCGTGTAATACAGTCATACATCTCACTGTGAACCATGTAATACAGTCATTCATCTCACTGTGAACCGTGTAATACAGTCATACATCTCACTGTGAACCGTGTAATTGTCATACATCTCACTGTAAACCATGTAATACAGTCAAACATCTCACTGTAAACCGTGTAATACAGTCAAACATCTCACTGTAAACCGTGTAATAGTCATACATCTCACTGTAAACCGTGTAATACAGTCATACATCTCACTGTAAACCGTGTAATAGTCATACATCTCACTGTAAACCATGTAATACAGTCAAACATCTCACTGTGAACCGTGTAATAGTCATACATCTCACTGTAAACCATGTAATACAGTCAAACATCTCACTGTAAACCATGTAATACAGTCAAACATCTCACTGTAAACCGTGTAATAGTCATACGTCTCACTGTAAACCGTGTAATAGTCATACATCTCACTGTAAACCGTGTAATACAGTCATACGTCTCCCTGTAAACCGTGTAATACAGTCATACGTCTCACTGTAAACCGTGTAATACAGTCATACGTCTCCCTGTAAACCATGTAATACAGTCATACGTCTCACTGTAAACCGTGTAATACAGTCATACATCTCACTGTAAACCGTGTAATACAGTCATTCATCTCACTGTGAACCGTGTAATACAGTCATTCATCTCACTGTAAACCGTGTAATACAGTCAAACATCTCACTGTAAACCGTGTAATACAGTCAAACATCTCACTGTAAACCGTGTAATACAGTCAAACATCTCACTGTAAACCGTGTAATACAGTCATACAACTCACTGTAAACCGTGTAATACAGTCATACATCTCACTGTAAACCGTGTAATACAGTCATACATCTCACTGTAAACCGTGTAATACAGTCATACGTCTCACTGTAAACCGTGTAATACAGTCATACGTCTCACTGTAAACCGTGTAATACAGTCATACGTCTCACTGTAAACCGTGTTATACAGTCATACATCTCACTGTAAACCGTGTAATACAGTCATTCATCTCACTGTGAACCATGTAATACAGTCATTCATCTCACTGTAAACCGTGTAATACAGTCAAACATCTCAATGTAAACCGTGTAATACAGTCAAACATCTCACTGTAAACCGTGTAATACAGTCATACAACTCACTGTAAACCGTGTAATACAGTCATACATCTCACTGTAAACCGTGTAATACAGTCATACATCTCAATGTAAACCGTGTAATACAGTCATACGTCTCACTGTAAACCGTGTAATACAGTCATACGTCTCACTGTAAACCGTGTAATACAGTCATACATCTCACTGTGAACCGTGTAATACAGTCATTCATCTCACTGTGAACCGTGTAATACAGTCATACATCTCACTGTGAACCGTGTAATAGTCATACATCTCACTGTAAACCATGTAATACAGTCAAACATCTCACTGTAAACCGTGTAATACAGTCAAACATCTCACTGTAAACCGTGTAATAGTCATACATCTCACTGTAAACCGTGTAATACAGTCATACATCTCACTGTAAACTGTGTAATAGTCATACATCTCACTGTAAACCGTGTAATACAGTCATACGTCTCACTGTAAACCGTGTAATACAGTCATACATCTCACTGTAAACCGTGTAATACAGTCATACGTCTCCCTGTAAACCGTGTAATACAGTCATACGTCTCACTGTAAACCGTGTAATACAGTCATACATCTCACTGTAAACCGTGTAATACAGTCATTCATCTCACTGTGAACCGTGTAATACAGTCATACATCTCACTGTGAACCGTGTAATACAGTCATACATCTCACTGTAAACCGTGTAATACAGTCATACATCTCACTGTAAACCGTGTAATACAGTCATTCATCTCACTGTGAACCGTGTAATACAGTCATACATCTCACTGTAAACCATGTAATACAGTCATTTATCTAACTGTAAACTGTGTAATACAGTCATACATTTATCTAACTGTAAAATGCACCATTCAGTCATACATCTAACTGTAAATTGTACAATGTAGTCATACATCTAACCATAAACCACACCATACAGAAATCCAACAAACTGTAAACTGTACAATACAGACACACATCTATCTGTAAACTGTACAATACAGTCATACACATAACCATAAACTGTACAGTACAGTCACACATCTAACGGTTAACTGCGCCATTCAGATATAGGTCTAAATGTAAGCTGTACAATACAGTTATACATCCCACTGAAAATTGAACGAGACAGTCATTTATCTAATTGTAAACTACACCATTCAGTCATACATCTAACTGTAAACTGTACAACACAGACACATATCTAACCGTAAACTGTAAAATACAGTCACACATCTAACTGTTAACTGCACAATACAATCATACATCTTGACTGTAAACCGTACAATACTGTCATACATCTAACCATAAACTGTGTAACACTGTCACAAATCTAACTGTGAACTGCACCATTCAGCATTACATCTAACTGTAAGCTGTACAATACAGTTATACATCTCACTGAAAATGGAACGAGACAGTCATTTATCTAACTGTAAACTATGCCATTCAGCCATATATCTAACTGTAAATTGTACAATACAGTCATACATCTAACTGTAAATGGAAAAATACAGTCATACATCTAACTGTAAACCAGACAGGCTTGCATCTAACTGTTAATTGAGCCAAGGAAACTAGACAGTCATAGATCTAACTGCAAACTGTACAATACAGTCACAGATCTAACTGTAACCTACAAAATATAGTCATACATCTAACTATAAATGAAACCATACAGTAATGCACCTAACTGTGAACTGAACCAGGCAGTCATAAATCTAACTGTAACATAATCATAACTGTACAATTCAATCATTCATAGAATCATAGGAAGGTTACAGCATGGAGGAGGCCATTCGGCCCATCGAGTCCGGGCTGGCTCTATGCAAGAGCAATCCAGCTAGTCCCACTCCCCTGCTCTTTCCCCAGAGCCCTGCAAATTTTTTCCTTTCAAGTACTTATCCAGTTCCCCTTTGAAGGCCATGATTGAATCTGCCTCCACCACCCCCTTGGGCAGTGCATTCCAGATCCTAACCACTCGCTGCGTAAAAAAGTTTTTCCTCATGTCACCTTTGGTTCTTTTGCCAATTACCTTAAATCAATGTCCTCTGGTTCTTGACCCTTCCGCCAATGGGAACAGTTTCTCTCTATCTACTCTGTCTGGACCCTTCATGATTTTGAATACCTCTATCAAATCTCCTTGCAACTGTCTCTGTTCCAAGGAGAACGACCCCAGCTTCTCCCAGTCTATCCACGGAACTAAAAACCCTCATCCCTGGAATCATTCCAGTAAATCTCTTCTGCACCCTCTCTAAGGCCTTCACATCTTTCCTAAAGTGTGGTGCCCAGAACTAGACACAATACTCCAGTTGTGGCCGAACCAGTGTTTAATAAAGGTTCATCATGACTTCCATACTTTTGTACTCTATGCCTCTATTTATAAAGCCCAGGATCCCGTATGCTTTTTTAACCACTTTCTCAACCTGCCCTGCCAACTTCAATGATTTGTGTACATAAACCCCCAGATCTCTCTGTCCCTGCACCCCTTTTAGAGTTGTGCCCTCTAGTTTATATTGCCTCTCCTCATTCTTCCTACCGAAGTGTATCACTTCGCATTTTTCTGTGTTAAATTTCCTCTGCCACGTGTCCACCCATGCCACCAGCCTGTCTATACCCTCTTGAAGTCTATCACTATCCTCCTCACTGTTTGCTGCCCTTCCAAGTTTTGTGTAATCTGCAAATTTTGAAATTGTGCCCTGTACACCCAAGTCCAGGTCATTAATATATATCAAGAAAAGCAGTGGTCCCAGCACTGACCCCCAGGGAACACCACTGTACACCTCCCTCCAGTCCGAAAAGCAACCATTCACCACTACTCTCTGTTTCCTGTCCCTTAGCCATTTCTGTATCCATGTTGCTACTGCCCTCTTTATTCCATGGGCCACAATCTAGATGATAAGCCTACCGTGCGGCACTTTATCAAACGCCTTTTGAAAGTCCTTATACACATCATCAACTGCATTGCCCTCATCTACCCTCTCTGTTACCTCATCAAAAAACTCTCGGGTTAGTTAAACATGATTTGCCTTTAACAAATCCGTGCTGGCTTTCCCTAATCAATCCACACTTGTCCGAGTGACTGTTAATTCCGTCCCGGATTGTCGTTTTTAAAAGTTTCCCCAGCACTGAGGTTAAACTGACTGGCCTGTAATTGCTGGGTTTATCCTTACACCCTTTTTTGAACAAGGGTGTAACATTTGCAATTCTCCAGTCCTCTGGCACCATCCCCGTATCTACGGATGTTTGGAAGATTATGGCCAGTACCTCCGCAATTTCCACCCTTACTTCCCTCAGCAACCTACGATGCAAACCATCTGGACCGGGTGACTTATCTACTTTAAGTACAGCTAGCCTTTCTAGTACCTCTTCTTTATCAATTTTTAGCCCATCCAGTATCTCAACTATATCTTCCTTTACTGAGACTCTGGCAGCATCTTCTTCCTTGGTAAAGACAGATGCAAATTATTCATTTAGTGCCTCGGCCATCCCCTCTGCCTCCATGAGTAGATCTCCTTTATGGTCCCTAATCGGCCCCACCCCTCCTCTTACTACCCGTTTACTGTTTACCTGCCTGTAGAAGACATTTGGATTTCCTTTTATGTTGGCCGCCAGTCTATTCTCATACTCTTTCTTTGCCCCTCTTATTTCCTTTTTCACTTCCCCTCTGAACTTTCTATATTCTGCCTGTGTTGTGTTATCAACCTGATATCTGTCATACGCCCCTTTTTTCCGTTTCATCTTGCTCACTATCTCTTTTGTTAGCCAGGGAACTCTGGCTTTAATTGCCCTACCTTTCTGCCTCGTGGGAATGTGCCTAGACTGTACCCGAACCATCTCCTCTTTAAAGACCGTCCACTGTTCAATTACAGTTTTGCCTTCCAATCTTTGATTCCAATTTACCCGGGCCAGATCCAACCTCATCCCATTGAAATTTCAGTAAGGCCTTCGATAAAGTCCCGCACAGGAGACTGGTCAAGAAGGTACGAGCCCATGGAATCCAGGGTGCCTTGGCACTTTGGATACAAAACTGGCTTAGTGGCAGAAGGCAGAGGGTGATGGTCGAAGGTTGTTTTTGTGACTGGAAGCCTGTGGCCAGTGGGGTACAACAGGGATCGGTGCTGGGTCCCTTGCTGTTTGTGGTCTACATTAATGACTTGGATATGAATGTAAAAGGTATGATCAGTAAGTTCGCTGATGATACAAAAATTGGTAGGGTGGTAAATAGCGAGGAGGATAGCCTCAGTCTGCAGGATGATATAGATGGGTTGGTCAGATGGGCGGAACAGTGGCAAATGGAATTTAACCCGGAAAAGTGCGAGGTGATGCACTTTGGAGGGACTAACAAGGCAAGGGAATACACAATGAATGGGAGGACCCTAGGCAAGACAGAGGGTCAGAGGGATCTTGGTGTGCAAGTTCACAGATCCCTGAAGGCGGCGGAACAGGTAGATAAGGTGGTAAAGAAGGCATATGGGATACTTGCCTTTATTAGCCGAGGCATAGAATATAAGAGCAAGGAGGTTATGATGGAGCTGTATAAAACACTGGTTAGGCCACAGCTGGAGTACTGTGTGCAGTTCTGGTCGCCACACTACAGGAAGGATGTGATCGCTTTGGAGAGGGTGCAGAGGAGATTCACCAGGATGTTACCAGGGCTGGAGCGCTTCAGCTATGAAGAGAGACTGGGAAGATTGGGTTTGTTTTCCTTGGAGCAGAGGAGGCTGAGGGGGGACATGATTGAGGTGTACAAAATTATGAGGGGCACAGATAGGATGGATACTAAGGAGCTTTTTCCCTTCGTTGAGGGTTCTATAACAAGGGGACATAGATTCAAGGTAAAAGGCGGGAGGTTTAGAGGGGATTTGAGAAAGAACTTTTTCACCCAGAGGGTGGTTGGAGTCTGGAACTCACTGCCTGAAAGGGTTGTGGAGGCAGGAACCCTCACAACATTCAAGAAGCATTTGGATGAGCACTTGAGGTGCCATGGCATACAAGGCTACGGACCAAATGCTGGAATATGGGATTAGAGTAGACAGGGCTTGATGGCCGGCGCGGACACGATGGGCCGAAGGGCCTCTATCCATGCCGTATAACTCTATGACTCTATGACTCTAAATTGGCCCTCCTCCAATTGAGTATTTTTACTTTAGAGTGGTCCATGTCCTTTTCCATAGCTATTCTAAACCTCATGATATTACATCTAAGTAAAATGCACCATTCAGTCCTACGTCTAACTCTAAATTGTACAGTACAGTCACAGATCTAACTGTAACCTATACAATATAGTCGTACATCTAACTGTAAATGAAACCATACAGTAATGCACCCAACCGTGAACTGAACCAGGCAGTCATAAATCTAACTGTGAACTGCACCGTACAGGCATACATCTAACTGTAAACTGTACAATACAGTCATACACCTAATTGTAAATGGGAAGAGACAGTCATACCATCTATTTGTAAACTGAGCCATACAGTCATATATCTAACTAAACTGCACAATGCATTCATGCATCCAACTGTAAACTAAATCATACAGGCATGCAACTGATTTAGTTTAGTGATATATCTAACTGAAAACTACACAATATAGTCATGCATCTAACAGCAAACTGCACCATACAGATACACATCTAACTCTAAATTGAACCAGATAATCATTGATCTAACTATAAACTGTACAATTCAGTCATACATCCAACATTAAACTAAATCAGACAGGCACGCAACTAAATGTAAATTGTACAATACAGTCATACATCTAACTGAACTGTACAATACAAACACACATCTAACCCTAAACTGTATAGATCTTGAAACATTTGCCTGAGGAAGGAGAAAATCTCCGAAAGCTTGTGAATTTAAAATAAAATTGCTGGACTATAACTTGGTGTTGTAAAATTGTTTACAATAAACTGTATAATACAGTCATATATCTAATTGTAAACTGTACAAGGCAGTGATACATCTAAGTTGTAATTACACAATACAGACACGCATCTAACTGTAAACTGAACCAGACAGTCATATAGCTAACCGTAAACAACTTCATACAGACACACATCGAACTGTAAATTGTACAATAAAGTCATAAATCTAATTGTAAATTGTAAAATATAGACACACATCTAGCTGTAAACTGTACAATGCAGTCATCTATCTAACTGTAAACAGAACCAGACAGTCATATATTTAATTGTAAACTGCGCAATACAGTCATACATCTAACTGTCAATTTTACAATATAGTCATACGTATATCTGAAACTCTTCGATAGTCATGCATCTAACTGTAAACAATGCCCACATGGTACAGTTTGAAATATATAGGGGTTAATACCCACAGCCCCTCTCTGCAGTACACCTGTAACACAGCCCCTCTCCGCAGTATACACGTAACACAGCCCCTATCCGCAGTATACACGTAACACAGCCCCTCTCCGCAGTACACCTGTAACACAGCCCCTATCCGCAGTATACACGTAACACAGCCCCTATCCGCAGTATACACGTAACACAGCCCCTCTCCGCAGTACACACGTAACACAGCCCCTCTCCGCAGTATACACGTAACACAGCCCCTCTCCGCAGTATACACGTAACACAGCCCCTCTCCGCAGTATACACGTAACACAGCCCCTATCCGCAGTATACACGTAACACAGCCCCTCTCCGCAGTACACACGTAACACAGCCCCTCTCCGCAGTACACCTGTAACACAGCCCCTCTCCGCAGTATACACGTAACACAGCCCCTCTCCGCAGTACACCTGTAACACAGCCCCTATCCGCAGTATACACGTAACACAGCCCCTCTCCGCAGTACACATGTAACACAGCCCCTATCCGCAGTATACACGTAACACAGCCCCTCTCCGCAGTACACCTGTAACACAGCCCCTATCCGCAGTATACACATAACAGAGCCCCTATCGGCAGTATACACATAACAGAGCCCCTATCGGCAGTACGCATGTAACACAGCCCCTATCGGCAGTATACACGTAACACAGCCCCTCTCCGCAGTATACACATAACAGAGCCCCTATCGGCAGTATACACATAACAGAGCCCCTATCGGCAGTATACACATAACAGAGCCCCTATCGGCAGTATACACATGTAACACAGCCCCTCTCCGCAGTACACACGTAACACAGCCCCTCTCCGCAGTATACACGTAACACAGCCCCTCTCCGCAGTACGCATGTAACACAGCCCCTCTCCGCAGTACGCATGTAACACAGCCCCTATCCGCAGTATACACATAACAGAGCCCCTATCGGCAGTATACACATAACACAGCCCCTCTCCGCAGTATACACGTAACACAGCCCCTATCGGCAGTACACATGTAACACAGCCCCTCTCCGCAGTACACACGTAACACAGCCCCTCTCCGCAGTATACACATAACAGAGCCCCTATCGGCAGTACGCATGTAACACAGCCCCTATCGGCAGTACACACGTAACACAGCCCCTCTCCGCAGTACACACGTAACACAGCCCCTATCCGCAGTACACATGTAACACAGCCCCTCTCCGCAGTATACACGTAACAGAGCCCCTCTCCGCAGTACGCATGTAACACAGCCCCTATCGGCAGTACACATGTAACACAGCCCCTATCCGCAGTATACACATAACACAGCCCCTCTCCGCAGTACACACGTAACACAGCCCCTATCGGCAGTATACACGTAACACAGCCCCTCTCCGCAGTACACCTGTAACACAGCCCCTATCCGCAGTATACACGTAACACAGCCCCTCTCCGCAGTACGCATGTAACACAGCCCCTCTCCGCAGTACGCATGTAACACAGCCCCTATCCGCAGTATACACGTAACACAGCCCCTATCCGCAGTACACACGTAACACAGCCCCTCTCCGCAGTACACCTGTAACACAGCCCCTATCCGCAGTATACACGTAACACAGCCCCTATCCGCAGTACACACGTAACACAGCCCCTATCGGCAGTACACACATAACACAGCCCCTATCCGCAGTACACACGTAACACAGCCCCTATCCGCAGTACACACATAACACAGCCCCTATCCGCAGTACACACGTAACACAGCCCCTATCCGCAGTACACACATAACACAGCCCCTATCCGCAGTACACACATAACACAGCCCCTATCCGCAGTATACACGTAACACAGCCCCTATCGGCAGTACACACGTAACACAGCCCCTATCGGCAGTACACATGTAACACAGCCCCTATCCGCAGTATACACATAACACAGCCCCTCTCCGCAGTACACACGTAACACAGCCCCTATCGGCAGTATACACGTAACACAGCCCCTCTCCGCAGTACACCTGTAACACAGCCCCTATCCGCAGTATACACGTAACACAGCCCCTCTCCGCAGTACGCATGTAACACAGCCCCTCTCCGCAGTACGCATGTAACACAGCCCCTATCCGCAGTATACACGTAACACAGCCCCTATCCGCAGTACACACGTAACACAGCCCCTCTCCGCAGTACACCTGTAACACAGCCCCTATCCGCAGTATACACGTAACACAGCCCCTATCCGCAGTACACACGTAACACAGCCCCTATCGGCAGTACACACATAACACAGCCCCTATCCGCAGTACACACGTAACACAGCCCCTATCCGCAGTACACACATAACACAGCCCCTATCCGCAGTACACACGTAACACAGCCCCTATCCGCAGTACACACATAACACAGCCCCTATCCGCAGTACACACATAACACAGCCCCTATCCGCAGTATACACGTAACACAGCCCCTATCGGCAGTACACACGTAACACAGCCCCTATCGGCAGTACACCTGTAACACAGCCCCTATCCGCAGTATACACATAACACAGCCCCTATCCGCAGTATACACATAACAGAGCCCCTATCCGCAGTATACACGTAACACAGCCCCTCTCCGCAGTACACCTGTAACACAGCCCCTATCCGCAGTATACACATAACACAGCCCCTATCCGCAGTATACACGTAACACAGCCCCTCTCCGCAGTACACACGTAACACAGCCCCTATCCGCAGTATACACGTAACACAGCCCCTCTCCGCAGTACACACGTAACACAGCCCCTATCGGCAGTATACACGTAACACAGCCCCTCTCCGCAGTATACACGTAACACAGCCCCTCTCCGCAGTATACACGTAACACAGCCCCTCTCCGCAGTACACACGTAACACAGCCCCTATCGGCAGTATACACGTAACACAGCCCCTCTCCGCAGTATACACATAACACAGCCCCTCTCCGCAGTACACACGTAACACAGCCTCTATCTGCAGTACACTGTCTAACACAGGCCCTGTCTGCAGTACACTGTCTAACACAGGCCCTGTCTGCAGCACACTGTCTAACACAGGCCCTGTCTGCAGCACACTGTCTAACACAGGCCCTGTCTGCAGCACACTGTCTAACACAGGCCCTGTCTGCAGCACACTGTCTAACACAGGCCCTGTCTGCAGCACACTGTCTAACACTGGCCCTGTCTGCAGCACACTGTCTAACACAGGCCCTGTCTGCAGCACACTGTCTAACACAGGCCCTGTCTGCAGCACACTGTCTAACACAGGCCCTGTCTGCAGCACACTGTCTAACACAGGCCCTGTCTGCAGCACACTGTCTAACACAGGCCCTGGTGCCTGGAAAACCTATTTCATATTCTTTTATTAGCGTGACCCGTGAGATCATGGTCCCAAGGTTTGTCAGACAAAGGTTGATTTCTCCGGCCCCTCCGGGTAGCAAGTACACTGGTTCTGTGCGTGTCACCCAGTTCACTCCCTCCACTTCCCCCTCTCATTCCCTCAGGGTTGATGTCTCTCGGCAGCTGCTGATGAGGGAGAGAGTGAGTGAGGACACGTGATCTGAAGTGCTGGCAGAGCAGATGCACTGGGGGCTGGTTCTGCTTCTCAGGTATAAAGCTAGGAGGAAAAGAGATTGTTGAACAACGTGATCGCGGCGCTCCCAGCAGTGCTCGCGGCGCTCCCAGCAGAGCTCGCGGCGCTCCCAGCAGAGCTCGCGGCGCTCCCAGCAGAGGTCACTGGGGATGTAAAGGGAACCATGCTCCCTTCTGTGAATTGATATCAATCATTCAAGCACTTTTGAAAGAGTGTGAGGAGAGGTCACTAAGTGCTGAGCATTCTAAGAAGGCCGCCATTATTTTGCCTGACCTGGTAAGATCATTGAACTTCTTTCTGCATTGCACTGCTGTGCATGGGGCTGGTTGTATTAGCAGTGAGTCTCCAAGCTGCCTCCATTGCCGTCGTGCTAATCTCTTTCCATCGCTCTGGGCCAAACAGGGACCTCCCCTCCCCTGCTGGACTTCCTCCAGGGCCTATTTTCAACGCACCCACATATATTTGCATTAAAGCACCATAATTAAAGAGGAAAATATTCCCCAATGAGCCTGCATTATATAGGGGGTAATACACAGAGCCTGAGTGTATTATATACAGAATAACACACAGAGCCTGCAGTGTTATATACAGAATAACACACAGAGCCTGCAGTGTATCGTAAGACCATAACATCATAAGACCATAAGAGATAGGAGCAGGGGCAGGCCATTCAGCCCCTCGAGCCTGCTCTGCCATTTAATAAGATCATGGCTGATCTGATTTTTACCTCAACTCCACTTTCCTGCCCTTTCCCCATATCCTTTGACTCCCATCATGATCAAAAATTTGTCTAACTCAGCCTTGAATGTATTCAATGACTCAGCCTCCACAGCTTTTTAGGGTAAAGAATTCCAAAGATTCACGACCCTCTGGGAGAAGAAATTCCTCCTCATTTCCGTCTTAAACGGGCGCCCCCTTATTCTGAGACTATGCCCCCTAGTTTTAGATTCCCCCATGAGGGGTAACATCCTCTCAGCATCTCCCCTATCGAGTCCCTCAGAATCTTGTATGTTTCAATAAGATCTCCTCTCATTCTTCTAAACTCCAATGAGTATAGACCCAACCTGTTCAATCTTTCCTCATAAAACAACCCTTCCATACCTGGAATCAACCTAGTGAACCTTCTCTGAACTGCCTCCAATGCAAGTATGTCCTTCCATAAATATGGGCACCAGAACAGTACGCAGTACTCCAGGTGTGGTCTCACCAGCACCCAGTACAGTTGTAGCATGACTTCCCTGCTTTTATACTCCATCCCCCTAGAAATAAAGGCCAATATTCCGTTTGCCTTCCGGATTACCTGCTGTACCTGTATGTTGACTTTTTGTGTTTCATGTACGAGGACACCCAGATCCCTCTGTACCGCAGCATTTTGTAGTATTTCTCCATTCAAATAATATTTTGCTTTATTATTTTTCCTCCCAAAGTGGATGACTTCACATTTTCCCACATTATATTCCATCTGCCAAATTTTTGCCCATTCGCTTAACCTGTCAATATTCCTTTGCAGACACTCTGTGTCCTCATCGCAACTTGCTTTTCCACCTATCTTTGTATCATCAGCAAATTTGGCCACAAGACACTCTGTTCCTCCATCCAAGTCATTGATATATATTGTAAATAGTTGAGGCCCCAGCACTGATCCCTGCGGCACCCCACTAGTTACAGATTGCCATTTTGAAAAGTACCCTTTTATCCCGACTCTTTGTTTTCTGTTAGTCAGCCAATCCTCTATCCATGCCAGTATATTACCCCCAACACCGTGAGCTCTTGTGCAGTAATCTTTCATGTGGCACTTTATTGAATGCCTTTTGGAAATCCAAATATACTGCATCCATTGGTTCCCCTTTATCCACCCTGCCCGTTACTTCCTCAAAGAACTCTAATAAATTTGTCAGACACGATTTCCCCTTCATAAAACCATGTTGACTCTCCTTGATTGTATTATTTGTCTCCAAATGTCCTGCTACTACTTCCTTAATAATGGATTCTAGCATTTTCCCAATGACAGCTGTATCATACAGAATAACACACAGAGCCTGCAGTGTGTTATATACAGAATAGCACACAGAGCCTGCAGTGTGTTATATACAGAATAACACACAGAGCCTGCAGTGTGTTATATACAGAATAGCACACAGAGCCTGCAGTGTGTTATATACAGAATAACACACAGAGCCTGCAGTGTGTTATATACAGAATAGCACACAGAGCCTGCAGTGTGTTATACACAGAATAGCGCACAGAGCCTGCAGTGTGTTATATACAGAATAGCACACAGAGCCTGCAGTGTGTTATATACAGAATAACACACAGAGCCTGCAGTGTTATATACAGAATAACACACAGAGCCTGCAGTGTGTTATATACAGAATAACACACACAGCCTGCAGTGTTATATACAGAATAACACACAGAGCCTGCAGTGTGTTATATATAGAATAACACACAGAGCCTGCAGTGTGTTATGTACAGAATAACACACAGAGCCTGCAGTGTGTTATATACAGAATAACGCACAGAGCCTGCAGTGTGTTATGTACAGAATAACACACAGAGCCTGCAGTGTGTTATGTACAGAATAACACACAGAGCCTGCAGTGTGTTATGTACAGAATAACACACAGAGCCTGCAGTGTGTTATATACAGAATAGCACACAGAGCCTGCAGTGTGTTATATACAGAATAACACACAGAGCCTGCAGTGTGTTATGTACAGAATAACACACAGAGCCTGCAGTGTGTTATATACAGAATAACACACAGAGCCTGCAGTGTGTTATATACAGAATAACACACAGAGCCTGCAGTGTGTTATATACAGAATAGCGCACAGAGCCTGCAGTGTGTTATATACAGAATAACACACAGAGCCTGTAGTGTGTTATATACAGAATAACACACAGAGCCTGCAGTGTGTTATATACAAGATAACATGCGCAGTACACGTGGCAGTACGATATCTTAGCTATTACGGAAACATGGCTTAAAGAGGGTCAGGACTGGCAGCTCAATGTTCCTGATTACAGGGTTTTCAGACGAAATAGAGAAGGGGATAAAAAAGGAGGGGGGTGGCAATTTTGGTTAAAGAAACAACTACAGCTATTAGGAGGGATGATATGTTAGAAGGATCATCAAACAAAGCCATATGGGTTCAGCTAAGGAACAAAAAAGGGGCAGTCACACTACTGGGAGTGTACTATAAACCCCCAAACAGTCAGAGAGAGATAGAAGAGCAAATATATAGGTAAATTTCTGAGAAATGCAAAAACAGTCGAGCAGTAATAGTAGGGGATTTCAACTACCCTAAAATTAACTGGGACATAAACAGTGTGAAGGGTATAGAGGGCGCAAAATTCTTAAATTGCACTCAGGAGAACTTTTTTAGCCAGTACGTGGCAAGCCCAACCAGAGAGGGGGCAGTTCTGGATTTACTTTTAGGAAATGAGGCTGGGCAGGTGGAAGGAGTATCAGTGGGAGAGCATTTTGGTGGTAGTGATCCTAATACAGTTAGATTTAGCATAGATGTGGAGATGCCAGTGATGGACCGGGGTGGACAAATGTATGGAGTCGTACAACACCAGGTTATAGTCCAACAGCTTTATTTGAAATCACAAGCTTTCGGAGCTTTCCTCCTTCATCAGGTGAGTCACCTGACGAAGGAGCAAAGCTCCGAAACCTTGTGATTTCAAATAAAGCTGTTGGACTATAACCTGGTGTTGTACGTCTCCGTAGATTTAGCATAGTTATGGAAAAGAACAGAGGTAGAACAGGAGTTAAAGTTCTCAATTGGGGAAAGGCCAATTTTACTAAGCCAAGAAGTGATTTAGCAAAAGTGGACTGGAAACAGCTACTTTGAAGGTAAATCAGTGTCAGAGCAGTGGGAGGCATTCAAGGGGGAGAGTAAAGGGGTTCAGGGTAAACATGTTCCCACAAAGAAAAAGGGTGGGACTGCCCATTGTAGAGCCCCCTGGATGACAAGAAGCATACAGGGTAAGATAAGGCAAAAAAGGGAAGCTTATGTCAGACACCGAGAGCTCAAAACTACAGAAAGCCTAGAGGAGTATAGAAAGTGCAGGGGTCAAATTAAAAAGGAAATTAGGAAAGTAAAGAGAGGGCATGAAAAAATATTGTCAAAGGTGTTTTATAAATACATCAAGAGCAAGAGGATAACTAAGGAAAGAGTAGGGCCTATTAGAGACCAAAAAGTAAACTATGCATGGAGGTGGAAGATGTGGGTATGGTTCTTAATGAATACTTTGCATCTGTCTTCACAAAGGAGAGGGATGATGCAGACGTTGTAGTTAAGGAGGAGGAGTGTGAAATATTGGATGGGATAAACTTAGTGAGAGAGGAAGTATTAAGGGGATTAGCATCTTTGAACGTAGATAAATCACCAGGGCCGGATGAAATGTATCCCAAGCAAGGGAGGAAATAGCGGAGGTTCTGACCATCATTTTCCAAACTTCACTGGATACAGGCGTAGTACCGGAGGATTGGAGCTCTGCTAACGTTGTACTGTTGTTTTAAAAGGGAGCGAAGGATAGACCGAGTAATTACAGGCCCGTCAGTCTAACCTCGGCGGTGGGCAAATTGTTGGAATCAATTCTGAGGGACAGGATAAACCTTCACTTAGAAAGGCACGGACTAATCAAGGACAGTCAGCATGGATTTGTTAAGGGAAGGTCGTATCCGACTAACCTGATTGAATTTTTTGAGGCGGTAACAAGGAGGGTCGATGAGGATAGTGCATTTGATGTAGTCTACATGGATTTTAGCAAGGCTTTTGACAAAGTCCCACATGGCAGACTGGTCAAAAAGTACAAGCCCATGGGATCCAAGGGAAAGTGGCAAGTTGGATCCAAAATTGGCTCAGTGGCAGGAAGCAAAGGGTAATGGTCGACGGGTGTTTTTGTGACTGGAAGGCTGTTTCCAGTGGAGTTCCGCAGGGCTCAGTACTAGGTCTCTTGCTTTTTGTGATATAAATGATTTGGACTTAAATGTAGGAGGCATGATTAAGAAGTTTGCAGATGATACAAAAATTGGCCTTGAGGTTGATAGTGAGGAGGAAAGCTGTAGACTGCAGGAAGATATCAATGGACTGGTCAGATGGGCAGAAAAGTGGCAAATGGAATTCAATCTGGAGAAGTGTGAGGTAATGCATTTGGGGAGGGCAAACAAGGCAAGGGAATACACAATAAATGGGAGGATACTGAGAGATGTAGGGGAAGTGAGGGACCTTGGAGTGCATGTCCACAGATCCCTGAAGGTAGCAGGACAGGTAGATAAGGTGGTTAAGAAGGCATATGGGATACTTTCCTTAGCCGAGGCATAGAATATAACAGCAGGGAGGTTATGCTGGAACTGTATAAAACATTGGTTAGGCCACAGCTTGAGTACTGCGCACAGTTCTGGTCACCACATTACAGGAAGGATGTAATTGCACTAGAGGGGGTGCAGAGGAGATTTACAAGGATGTTTCCAGGACTGGAGAATTTCAGCTATAAGGAAAGATTGGATAGGCTGGGGTTGTTCTCTTTGGAACAGAGGAGGCTGAGGGGTGATTTAATTGAGATGTACAAAATTATGAGGGACCTAGAGAGAATGGATAGGGAGGACCTATTTCCCTTAGCAGAGAGGTCAATAACCAGAGGACACAGATTTAAAGTGATTGGTAGAAGGATTAGAGGGGAGCTGAGGAAAAATGTTCTCACCCAGAGGGTGGTGGGGGTCTGGAACTCTCTGCATGAAAAGTTGTTAGAGGCAGAAACCCTCAACTCATTTAAAAGGATGTGCACCTGAAATGCCGTGACCTACAAGGCTACGGACCAAATGCTGGAAAGTGGGATTAGGCTGGGTTTCATTTTCGTCTGGCACGGACACGATGGGCCGAACGGCCTCCTTCTGTGCCGTAAATTTTCTATGATTCTATGATAACACACTGAGCCTGCAATGTATTATATACAGAACAACACACGGTGTGATACATGTAGGATAATAGAGTAAGTCTGCAGTGTGATATATGCAGTGGAATGCACCTTGCATTAAACTGATAAATTACCTTCCACTATGGAAGTCATCCTTTATTTACATATATCCCAGTTTTTAACTTCAAAAGTCCACTGTTTCTCCAAGCCCCATGAGGAATGTTTAGGCCTCTGCTTCCCATAGGAACACTGCCCTCCCCCCAATCGCGAGGCCGTCACGAAACAGCCTCCCCGTGACGTACCTGCCCCCGACATTGCACTCTCGCCCACCGGCCAGCTGTTGACCTTTTCGGGCGGGCAACTGATCGGAGTGGGGGGAGGGAGCTTGCAGATCAGGCCCGGGAGTTAAAATTGCCTGTGATTCATGCTGCCAAGCTCAGCGGGGTTTTGGCCTTTGTCTCGGTCTCTACCTGATTCCTGCCCTGAGTTAAAATCAGAGCTAAAGGGAGAGTAACAGAGACACAGAGATAAAGAGGAAATGTAAGAAAGAAAAGGGAAGAAACAGAAACACAGGAGAATTGCTGAAAATTCTTCACTTTGCTGAAGAAAACACCACTTTGTATCGACAGTGTTTGCTAATATTTCTAAAAACAAGAATTTTAGTCCCTTATTTCTTTCCATTCGTTCGTCCTACAAGCTTCTATCCATCTGCCTCCTTTCTTTATCTATTCACCTCCTTCCACCATCCACCACCATTGATCCCAACATCGATTTTACCATCTTCCATCCATTTACCCCACCTCCTGTTCAACCTCGTTCATTCGACCCACCCATTTCTATCCCTCTATTTTCATCCACCTGTCCCTCCTGCCATCAATTCATCCCATCACTCTCAGGATATCCTTTTATTGAGTGTTGTGCCTTTACTGGATGTGTCCCATTAATAATTCTTCTAACACACCACAGCCCCTCGAGCAGAAAAAGAGTTCAGCAGTGTCCAGACAAAGTTCTCTCTCCGGACTGCCTTGGATCCTGAGGGCGATTCCTGCTATCTGATACCTGGCCAGTTGGAAACCATCACACAATGCAACTTCAACCAAACCGCTCGGACATTCCTGGTCATTCATGGATGGACGGTAGGCACTGTCAAATAGGAGCTATAATGGAGTATTTGTGACCTTGTTTGGTCAGTAAATGTAAATATTCCCAAACAGTAATTGTTGATGTCAACCAGTTGGGCTGAAATCCATGCTTCGGAAATGTGTCATCAGAAAAACACACAACAACTGGCAACGAAATTGGAGGGAAAATACGTCTCAACACTCCCTTCAAACAGACTCAACGACCCAATATCAACACTCCCTTCAAACAGACTCAACGACCCAATATCAACACTCCCTTCAAACAGACTCAACTACCCAATATCAACACTCCCTTCAAACAGACTCAACGACCCAATATCAACACTCCCTTCAAACAGACTCAACTACCCAATATCAACACTCCCTTCAAACAGACTCAACTACCAAATATCAACACTCCCTTCAAACAGACTCAACGACCCAATATCAACACTCCCTTCAAACAGACTCAACTACCCAATATCAACACTCCCTTCAAACAGACTCAACTACCCAATATCAACACTCCCTTCAAACAGACTCAACTACCAAATATCAACACTCCCTTCAAACAGACTCAACTACCCAATATCAACACTCCCTTCAAACAGACTCAACCACCAAATATCAACACTCCCTTCAAACAGAGTCAACTACCAAATATCAACACTCCCTTCAAACAGACTCAACTACCCAATATCAACACTCCCTTCAAACAGACTCAACTACCCAATATCAACACTCCCTTCAAACAGACTCAACCACCAAATATCAACACTCCCTTCAAACAGAGTCAACTACCAAATATCAACACTCCCTTCAAACAGACTCAACTACCCAATATCAACACTCCCTTCAAACAGACTCAACTACCCAATATCAACACTCCCTTCAAACAGACTCAACGACCCAATATCAACACTCCCTTCAAACAGACTCAACGACCCAATATCAACACTCCCTTCAAACAGACTCAACTACCCAATATCAACACTCCCTTCAAACAGAGTCAACTACCCAATATCAACACTCCCTTCAAACAGACTCAACTACCCAATATCAACACTCCCTTCAAACAGACTCAACGACCCAATATCAACACTCCCTTCAAACAGACTCAACTACCCAATATCAACACTCCCTTCAAACAGACTCAACTACCCAATATCAACACTCCCTTCAAACAGACTCAACTACCCAATATCAACACTCCCTTCAAACAGAGTCAACGACCCAATATCAACACTCCCTTCAAACAGACTCAACTACCCAATATCAACACTCCCTTCAAACAGAGTCAACGACCCAATATCAACACTCCCTTCAAACAGACTCAACTACCCAATATCAACACTCCCTTCAAACAGAGTCAACGACTCAATATCAACACTCCCTTCAATCAGACTCAACTACCAAATATCAACACTCCCTTCAAACAGACTCAACTACCAAATATCAACACTCCCTTCAAACAGACTCAACAACCAAATAACAACACTCCCTTCAAACAGACTCAACTACCCAATATCAACACTCCCTTCAAACAGACTCAACTACCAAATATCAACACTCCCTTCAAACAGAGTCAACTACCCAATACCAACACTCCCTTCAAACAGAGTCAACGACTCATTATCAACACTCCCTTCAAACAGACTCAACGACCCAATATCAACACTCCCTTCAAACAGACTCAACAATATGCACATACGAATTCAGAGCAGGAGTTGGCCATTCGGCCCCTCGAGCCTGCTCTGCCATTTGATAAGATCGTGGCTGATCTGTTTGGGACCTCAACCTTACTTTCCCATCTACCTACTATAACTTTTGACACCCCTGTTAATCAGGAATCTATCAAACTCAGCCTTAAAAATATTCAATGACCCTGCCTCCACTGCTCTCTGGGGAAGGGAGTTCCACGGTCTCACAACCCTCTGAGCGAAAAAATTTCTCCTCATCTCTGTCTTAAATGGGAGACCCCTTATTTTTAAACTGTGGCCACTAGTTCTCGTCTCTCCCACGAGAGGAAACATTCCCTCAGCATCTACCTTGTCCAGTCCCCTCAGGATCTTATCTGTTTCATTCTTCTAAACTGCACTGTATACAGGCCCAACTTGTCCAATCTTTCCTCATAAGATAACCCCCTCATCCCAGGAATCAGTCGAGTGAACCTTCTCTGAACCGCCTCCAAAGCAATTATGTCCTTTCTTAAATAAGAAAACCAAAACTGCACACAGTATTCTAGATGTGGTCTCACCAATGCCCTGTACAACTGTAGCAAAACATCTCTACTTTTCTATTCCATTCCTTGCAATAAATGACAACATTCCATTTTCCTTCCTAATCACTTGCTGTACTTGCATAATAACTTATTGTGATTCATGTACTAGGACATGTTGAAACCATCCCAACAATCCAATATCAATTCTCCCTGAGAACATTCACAAAATTCCAATATCAACACTCCCTTCAAACAATCCCAACAGTCCAATATCCAGCACAATCCGTAACCTCATGGCCCGGCATGTTCCTCACTCTGCCATTACCAACAAGCCAGGGGATCAACCCTGGTTCAATGAGGAGTTTGGAAGAGCATGCCAGGAGCAGCACCAGGCATACCTAAAAATGAGGTGCCAACCTGGTGAAGCTACAACTCAGGACGACATGCATGCTAAACAGCGGAAGCAGCATGCTATAGACAGAGCTAAACGATTCCACAACCAACGGATCAAATCAAAGCTCTGCAGTCCTGCCAGATCCAGTCGTGAAAGGTGGTGGACAATTAAAAAAACTAATGGGAGGAGGAGGGTCTGTGAACATCCCCATCCTCAATGATGGCGGAGTCCAGCACGTGAGTGCAAAGGACAAGGCTGAAGCGTTTGCAACCATCATCATTTAAACTAACTTGGCAGGGGGATGGGATACAGAGTGGAGCTACAATAGGGGGTGATGTGCAGCCAAATATAGAGAAAAAAACAAGTCAGCTTGGAAGACAGGGCAAATATGTGAGGGCAAGGCTGGATGGCATCTATTTTAATGCAAGGAGTCTTGCGAATAAGGTGGATGAACTGAAGGTGTTGATAAATACATGGGAGTATGATATTGTTGCTGTCACAGAGACATGGTTGAGGGAGGGGCAAGACTGGCAGCTCAATATTCCGGGGTACAGAATCTTCAGGCGAGACAGAGGGGGAGGTATAAGAGGAGGGGGGGTCGCAATATTAATTAAAGAATCAATTACTGCCATAAGGAGGGATGATATATTAGCAGGTTCCTCTAATGAGGCCATATGGGTGGAGCTTAAAAACAAAAAGGGGGCAAGCACTTTGATGGGAGTGTACTATAGGCCCCCAAACAGTCAGGGGGAGATAGAGGAACAGATATGTAGGCAAATCTCAGAAAATTGTGCAAATAATAGGGTAATAATAGTGGGGGATTTCAACTTCCCCAATATTAACTGGGATACTCAGAGTGTAAAAGGCTTAGAGGGTACAAAATTCTTAACGTGCATCCAGGAGAGCTTTTTGAGCCAGCATGTAGAAAGTCCTACAAGAGAGGGGGCGGTACTGGACCTAATTCTAGGGAATGTGGCCGGCCAAGTGGAAGAAGTGCTAGTAGGTGAGCACTTTGGTGACAGTGACCATAATTCGGTGAGATTTAAGGTGGTCATGGAAAAGGACAGGGAGGGGCCGGAAATAAAGGTTCTAAATTGGGGGAAGGTCGATTTTAATAGGATAAGGCAGGATCTGGCCAAAATGGACTGGGATCAGCTGCTTGTAGGAAAATCCGCATCGGAGCAATGGGAGTCTTTCAGAAGGGAGATTGAGACCATACAATGGCAACATGTTCCCATAAAGGTCAAGGGTGGTTCCAAGAACTCCAGGGAACCTTGGATGTCAGGGGATATACGAGAATGGATTAGGAAAAAAAGGAGGGCTTTTGGCAGATACAAAAGGCTAAAGACGGAGGAAACCCGAGAGGAGTACAAAAAGTGCAGGGGGATACTTAAAAAAGAAATTAGGAGATCAAGGAGGGGCCATGAAATAACACTGGCGAGCAAAATAAAGGAAAATCCTAAGATGTTTTATAAGTATATTAAGGGTAAGAGGATGACTAGGGAAAAAATAGGGCCCATTAGGGACAAAAATGGCAATCTGTGTGTGGAGCCGGCAGATGTAGGAGGGGTTCTAAATGAATTTTTTGCATCTGTTTTCACTATGGAGAAGGACGATGTAGACATAGAAATACGGCAGGGGGACTGTGATATACTCGAACATATTAACATCGAGCGGGAGGAGGTATTGGCGGTTTTAGCAGGCCTAAAAATGGATAAATCCCCAGGCCCGGACGAAATGTATCCCAGGCTACTGTGTGAGGCAAAGGAGGAGATTGCAGGGGCTCTGACACATATATTCAGAACCTCTCTGGCCACAGGGGATGTGCCAGACGACTGGAGAACCGCAAATGTAATACCATTATTCAAGAAGGGGAGTGGGGAAAAACCGGGGAACTACAGGCCAGTGAGCCTAACATCAGTGGTAGGAAAATTATTGGAAAAAATTCTGAAGGACAAAATTAGTCTCCACTTGGAGAAGCAAGGATTAATCAGGGATAGTCAACATGGCTTTGTCAAGGGAAGATCATGTCTGACTAATTTGATTGAATTTTTTGAGGGGGTGACTAGGCGTGTGGATGAGGGTAACGCAGTGGATGTGGTATACATGGATTTCAGTAAGGCCTTCGATAAAGTCCCCCACAGGAGACTGGTCAAGAAGGTACGAGCCCATGGAATCCAGGGTGCCTTGGCACTTTGGATACAAAACTGGCTTAGTGGCAGAAGGCAGAGGGTGATGGTCGAAGGTTGTTTTTGTGACTGGAAGCCTGTGGCCAGTGGGGTACCACAGGGATCGGTGCTGGGTCCCTTGCTGTTTGTGGTCTACATTAATGACTTGGATATGAATGTAAAAGGTATGATCAGTAAGTTCGCTGATGATACAAAAATTGGTAGGGTGGTAAATAGCGAGGAGGATAGCCTCAGTCTGCAGGACGATATAGATGGGTTGGTCAGATGGGCGGAACAGTGGCAAATGGAATTTAACCCGGAAAAGTGCGAGGTGATGCACTTTGGAGGGACTAACAAGGCAAGGGAATACACAATGAATGGGAGGACCCTAGGCAAGACAGAGGGTCAGAGGGATCTTGGTGTGCAAGTTCACAGATCCCTGAAGGCGGCGGAACAGGTAGATAAGGTGGTAAAGAAGGCATATGGGATACTTGCCTTTATTAGCCGAGGCATAGAATATAAGAGCAAGGAGGTTATGATGGAGCTGTATAAAACACTGGTTAGGCCACAGCTGGAGTACTGTGTGCAGTTCTGGTCGCCACAGTACAGGAAGGATGTGATCGCTTTGGAGAGGGTGCAGAGGAGATTCACCAGGATGTTACCAGGGCTGGAGCGCTTCAGCTATGAAGAGAGACTGGGAAGATTGGGTTTGTTTTCCTTGGAGCAGAGGAGGCTGAGGGGGGACATGATTGAGGTGTACAAAATTATGAGGGGCACAGATAGGATGGATACTAAGGAGCTTTTTCCCTTCGTTGAGGGTTCTATAACAAGGGGACATAGATTCAAGGTAAAAGGCGGGAGGTTTAGAGGGGATTTGAGAAAGAACTTTTTCACCCAGAGGGTGGTTGGAGTCTGGAACTCACTGCCTGAAAGGGTTGTGGAGGCAGGAACCCTCACAACATTCAAGAAGCATTTGGATGAGCACTTGAAATGCCATAGCATACAAGGCTACGGACCAAATGCTGGAATATGGGATTAGAGTAGACAGGGCTGATGGCCGGCGCGGACACGATGGGCCGAAGGGCCTCTATCCGTGCTGTATAACTCTATGACTCTATGACTCTATCTTCAGCCAGAAGTGCCGAGTGGATGATCCAGCTCGGCCTCCTCCCGATATCCCCACCATCACAGAAGCCAGTCTTCAGCCAATTCGATTCACTCCATGTGATATTAAGAAACGGCTGAGTGCACTGGATACAACAAAGGCAATGGACCCCGACAACATCCCGGCTGCAGTGCTGAAGACTTGTGCTTCAGAACTAGCCGCGCCTCGAGCCAAACTGTTCCAGTAGAGCTACAACACTGGCATCTACCCGACAATGTGGAAAATTGCCCAGGTATGTCCTGTCCACAAAAAGCAGGACAAATCCAATCGGGCCAATTACCGCCCCATCAGTCGACTCTCAATCATCAGCAAAGTGACGGAAGGTGTCGTCGACAGTGCTATCAAGCGGCACTTACTCAACAATAACCTGCTCACCGATGCTCAGTTTGGGTTCCGCCAGGACCACTCGGCTCCAGACCTCATTACAGCCTTGGTCCAAACATGGAGAAAAGAGCTGAATTCCAGAGGTGAGGTGAGAGTGACTGCCCTTGACATCAAGGCAGCATTTGACCGAGTGTGGTACCAAGGAGCTCTAGTAAAATTGAAGTCAATGGGAATCAGGGGGAAAACTCTCCAGTGGCTGGAGTCATACCTAGCACAAAGGAAGATAGTAGTGGTTGTTGGAGGCCAATCATCTCAGCCCCAGGACATTGCTGCAGGAGTTCCTCAGGGCAGTGTCCTTGGCCCAGCCATCTTCAGCTGCTTCATCAATGACCTTCCCTCCATCATAAGGTCAGAAATGGGGATATTCGCTGATGACTGCACAGTGTTCAGTTCCATTCGCAACCCCTCAGATAATGAAGCAGTCCGTGCCCGCATGCAGCAAGACCTGGACAACATCCAGGCTTGGGCTCATAAGTGGCAAGTAACATTTGCGCCAGACAAGTGCCAGGCAATGACCATCTCCAACAAGAGAGAGTCTAACCACCTCACCTTGATATTCAATGGCATTACCATTGCCGAATCCCCCACCATCAACATCCTGGGGGTCACCATTGACCAGAACCTTAACTGGACCAGCCACATAAATACTGTGGCTACAAGAGCAGGTCAAAGGCTGGGTATTCTGCGACAAGTGACTCACCTCCTGACTCCCCAAAGCCTTTCCACCATCTATAAGGCACAAGTCAGGGGTGTTATGGAATACTCTCCACTTGCCTGGATGAGTGCAGCTCCAACAACACTCAAGAAGCTCGACACCATCCAGGACAAAGCAGCCCGCTTGATTGGTACCCCATCCACCACCCTAAACATTCACTCCCTTCACCACCGGCGCATCGTGGCTGCAGTGTGTACCATCGACAGGATGCACTGCAGCAACTCGCCAAGGCTTCTTCGACAGAACCTCCCAAACCCACGACCTCTCCCACCTAGAAGGACAAGAGCAGCAGGCACATGGGAACAACACCACCTGCACGTTCCCCTCCAAGTCACACACCATCCCGACTTGGAAATATATCGCCGTTCCTTCATCGTTGCTGGGTCAAAATCCTGGAACTCCCTTCCTAACAGCACTGTGGGAGAACCGTCACCACACGGACTGCAGCGGTTCAAGAAGGCGGCTCACCACCACCTTCTCAAGGGCAATTCAGGATGGGCAATAAATGCCGGCCTTGCCAGCGATACCCACATCCCATGAATGAATAAAAAAAACACTCTCTTCAATCCTCACATTCCAATATCAACTCTCCCTTCAAACAGTCCCAACAATCCGATATCAACAATCCGAACAATCCGATATCAACATTCCCTTCAAACTTACCCAACAATCCAATATCAACTCTCCCTTCAAACAATCCCAACAATCCAATATCAACTCTCCATGGAAACATAGAAAAGATACAGCACAGAAGGGGGCCATTCGGCCCATTGTGTCCGCGCCGGCTTGAAGAACAACCAGGTGCCCATTCTAATCCCACCTTCCAGCACCCGGTCTGTAGCCCTGCAGCTTACAGCACTTTAGGTGCAGGTCCAGGTACTTTTTAAAAGAGTTGAGGGTCCCTGCCTCAACCATCAATTCGGGCAGTGAATTCCACACACCCACCACCCTCTGGGTAAAAAAGATTTTCCTCATGTCCTCTCTAATCCTTCCACCAATCAGCTTAAATCTATGTCCTCTAGTTCTTGAACTCTCCACTAGGGGAAACAGGTACTTCCTGTTTACTCTATCTGGGCCTCTCTCATTTTGTGCACCTCTCCCTTCAAACAATCCAGTGTCAACATTCCCTTCCAGCTATCCCAACAATCCAATATCAACATTCCCTTTGTTAAATCCCATATCAATTATACCTGCGAACAATCCCAACAATCCAATATCAACTCTCCCTTCAAACAATCCAATATCAACTCTCCCTTCAAACAATCCCAAAATTCCAATATCAACACTCCCTTCAAATAATCCCAAAATTCCAATATCAACACTCCCTTCAAATAATCCCAAAATTCCAATATCAACACTCCCTTCAAATAATCCCAAAATTCCAATTTCAACATTGCCTTCGAACAACCCCAACATTGCAATATCAACACTCCCTTCAAACAATCCAAATATTCCAATATATACCACCCCTTTAAACAATCCAAGAACAACTCTCCCATCAAACTATCCAATATCTACTCTCCCATCACACAATCCCAACTGTCCAATATCAACTCTCCCTTCAAGCAATCCGAACAATCCAATATTAACTTTCCCTTCAAACAATCCCAAAATTCCAATATCAACTCTCCCTTCCAACTATCCCAACAATCTAATAGCAACTGTCCCTTCAAACAATCCAATATCAACTCTCCCCTGAAACTATCCCAAAATTCCAATATCAACACTGCCTTCGAACAATCCAAATATTCCAATATCAACTCTCCCTTTAAACAATCCAATAACAACTTTCCCATCAAACTATCCAATATCAACTCTCCCTTCACACAATCCCAACCGTCCAATATCAACTCTCCTTTTGAACAATCCCAACAATCCAATATCAACAATCCCAATATTCCAATAACAACATCCCCTTCAAACAATCCCAACAATCCAATATAAACTCTCCCTTCAACAATCCCAACAATCCAATATCAACAGCCCCTTCAAATTGTGTGTTTTAATATTAAAACCATTACTCTCTCTCACCCTGGTTGTTTCCCCTGTTACGGCCCGGATCTCCAATCCCTTAAGTTCAAGGGACGCAGAATTGAACTTTGATGCAGTCAACTGGTTTAGCCATTCATTGCCAGATCTGGCTGGACCACATAAAGCACTATCATGTCCTGCTCTTCTCTGCCAAAACTGCTCAGTGTTCCAGGATCTATCCGGAATGCAATGATAACCCCCGGCTTCTCTTCTCCACTACAAACCGTCTTCTTCAACAACAGCAGCAGCAACAGCAGCAACAACAACAACAACAACAACAACAACAACTCACATTTATATAACACCTTTAATGTAGTAAAATGATGACACAAAGGTAGGTAGGAAAGTAAGTTGTGAAGAGGACATAAGGAGTCTGCAAAGGGATACAGATAGGTTAAATGTGTGGGCAAAAATTTGGCAGATAGAGTATAATGTGGGAAAATGTGAACTTGTCCACTTTGGCAGGAGGAATAGAAAAGCAGTATATTATTTAAATGGAGAGAGATTGCAGAACTCTGAGTACAGAGGGATCTGGGTGTCCTAGTACATGAATCACAAAAAGTTAGTATGCAGGTACAGCAAGTGATTAGGAAGGCAAATGGAATGTTGTCATTTATTGCAAGGGGAATGGAATATTTTATTTTATTTTATTTTTTTTATTCGTTCACGGGATGTGGGCGTCGCTGGCGAGGCCGGCATTTATTGCCCATCCCTAATTGCCCTTGAGAAGGTGGTGGTGAGCCGCCTTCTTGAACCGCTGCAGTCCGTGTGGTGACGGTTCTCCCACAGTGCTGTTAGGAAGGGAGTTCCAGGATTTTGACCCAGCGACAATGAAGGAACGGCCATATATTTCCAAGTCGGGATGGTGTGTGACTTGGAGGGGAACGTGCAGGTGGTGTTGTTCCCATGTGCCTGCTGCTCTTGTCCTTCTAGGTGGTAGAGGTCGCGGGTTTGGGAGGTTCTGTCGAAGAAGCCTTGGCGAGTTGCTGCAGTGCATCCTGTGGATGGTCCACACTGCAGCCACAGTGCGCCGGTGGTGAAGGGAGTGAATGTTTAGGGTGGTGGATGGGGTGCCAATCAAGCGGGCTGCTTTATCTTGGATGGTGTCGAGCTTCTTGAGTGTTGTTGGAGCTGCACTCATCCAGGCAAGTGGAGAGTATTCCATCACACTCCTGACTTGTGCCTTGTAGATGGTGGAAAGGCTTTGGGGAGTCAGGAGGTGAGTCACTCACCGCAGAATACCCAGCCTCTGACCTGCTCTCGTAGCCACAGTATTTATATGGCTGGTCCAGTTCAGTTTCTGGTCAATGGTGACCCCCAGGATGTTGATGGTGGTGGATTCGGCGATGGTAATGCCGTTGAATGTCAAGGGGAGGTGGTTAGACTCTCTCTTGTTGGAGATGGTCATTGCCTGGCACTTATCTGGCGCGAATGTTACTTGCCACTTATGAGCCCAAGCCTGGATGTTGTCCAGGTCTTGCTGCATGCGGGCTCGGACTGCCTCATTATCTGAAGGGTTGTGAATGGAACTGAACACTGTGCAGTCATCAGCGAACATCCCCATTTCTGACCTTATGATGGAGGGAAGGTCATCGATGAAGCAGCTGAAGATGGTTGGGCCTAGGACACTGCCCTGGGGAACTCCTGCAGCAATGCCCTGGGGCTGAGATGATTGGCCTCCAACAACCACTACCATCTTCCTTTGTGCTAGGTATGACTCCAGCCACTGGAGAGTTTTCCCCCTGATTCCCATGGACTTCAATTTTACTAGGGCTCCTTGGTGCCACACTTGGTCAAATATAAAAGTAGAGATGTTTTGCTACAGTTGTACAGGGCATTGGTGAGACCACATCTAGAATACTGTGTGCAGTTTTGGTTTTCTTATTCAAAAAAGGACATAATTGCTTTGGAGGCGGTTCAGAGAAGGTTCACTCGACTGATTCCTGGGATGAGGGGGTTATCTTATGAGGAAAGATTGGACAAGTTGGGCCTGTATATATTGGAGTTGAGAAGAATGAGAGGTGATCTTATTGAAACATATAAGATCCTGAGGAGACTTGAAGGGGTAGATGCTGAGAGGATGTTTCCACTTGTGGGAGTGACTAGAACTAGGGACCACAGTTTAAAAATAAGGGGTCTCCCAGTCAAGACGGAGATGAGGAGAAATTTTTTCTCTCCAAGGGTCGTGAGTCTGTGGAACTCCCTTCCCCAGAGAGCGGTGGAGGCAGGGTCATTGAATATTTTTAAGGCTGAGTTCGATAGATTCCTGATTAACAGGGAGTCAAAGGTTACAATAGGTCGACGGGAAAGTAGGGTTGAGGTCACAATCAGATCAGCCATGATCTTATCAAATGGCAGAGCAGGCTCGAGGGGCCGAATGGCCTACTCCTGCTCTTAATTCATATGTTCGTATGTAAAGCGACCCAAGGAGTTTTACAGGAGCAATTATCAAACAAATTTGACATTGAGCCACATGAGATATTAGGACAGGCGACCAAAGCTGGCACAGGCACGATGGGCCAAATGGCCTCCTTCTGCGCCGTATCATTCTATGCTAAGATTGAGACTGTCCATTCAGCTGCCTCTGCCACTTCCCTCCCTTCACCTAGCCCACCAAGCCAGACTTCAACTACAGTTCCCCCCTGCCCTAGCCCTGAACTAGTTTCACTAGTTTCTCTCCTATCTCCCCTCATGCCGTCTCCAAACTCATCTTGTCCATGAGACCCAACTCCTGCTCCTTCAACCCTATTTCCACCAAACTGCTGACCACCCAACTTCCCTTCCTGGCCCTCATGTTAGCTGGTATTGTTAATGGTTCCTTCTCCTCAGGTCTTGTCCCCCTCTCCTTCAAATCAGCCATCATCACCCCATTTCTCAAAAAAACCACCCTTGACCCCTCTGTCCTTGCAAACTACCGCCCCATCTCCAACCTCCCTTTCCTCTCCAAAGTCCTTGAACATGTCGCCTCCCAAATCCGCAACTGCATGTTCAAACCCTCCAATCAGGTTTCTGCCCCTGCCACAAGACTGAAACGGCCCTTATCAAAGTCACAAATTACATCCTATGTGACTGTGGTAAACTATCCCTCTTCATCCTTCTTGACCTATCTTCAGCTTTTGACACAGTTGATCACACCATCCTCCTCCAATGCCTCTCCTCCGTTGTCCAGCTGGGTGGGACTCCCTCTCTTGGTTCCATTCTTATCTATCTAGTTATAGCCAGAGAATCTCCTGTAAGGGCTTCTATTCCTGCTCCCGCACCGTTATCTCTGGAGTCCCCCAAGGATTTGTCCTCCTCCTATTTCTCATCTACATGCTGCCCCTTGGCGACATCATCTGAAAACACAACGCCAGGTTCCACATGTACACTGATGACACCCAGCTCTATCTCACCACCACCTCCCTCGACCCCTCCACTGTCTTGAATTTATCACGCTGCTTGTCCGACATCCAGTATTGGATGAAAAGAAATTTCCTCCAATTATATATTGGGGAGATCCAAGCCATCGTCTTCTCCCCTGCCTCAGCTCATCTGCTGCTGAAACTCTCATCCCTGCTTTTGTTACCTCCAGACTTGACTATTCCAATGCTCTCCTGGCCGGCCTCCCATCTTCCATCCTCTGTAAACTTGAGCTCATCCAAAACTCTGCTGCCCGTATCCTAACTCACACCAAGTCCCTTTCACCCATCACCCCTGTGCTCGCTGACCTACATTGGCTCCTGGTCCAGCAATGCCTCGATTTTAAAATTCTCATCCTTGTTTTCAAATCCCTCCATGGCCTCACCCCTCCCTGTCTCTGTAGCTGCCTCCAGCCCTACAACCCTCCGAGATCTCTGCACTCCTCCAATTCTAGTGTCTTATGCATTCCCGATTTTCTTCGCTGTACCATTGGTGACCGTGCCTTCAGTTGCCTAGACCCTAAACTCTGGAATTCCTTCCCTAAACCTAATCCTTTCTGCCTCTCCACCTCTCTCTCCTCCTTTAAGACACTCCTTAAAATCGACCTCTTATCTCCTTATGTGGCTCAGGGTCAATTTATTTTTGATAATCACTCCTGTGAAACATCTTGGGACCTTTTACTACATTAAAGGCACGATATAAATACAAGTTGTTGTTGTTGTGGGAGAGTCGGATATGTGGGGATTGTGATTTTCAACAAAAATTATTAAATGACCTGCTCTGTAAAGACAGCCTCCCATCGGGATTGTTTATTGAGTGTGAGCCTTGCCTTCAAGACCTTTGTACAAAAAGGAATTGGCCCTTTGGAACCTTTTTAATGAGGAGGTGTTGATAGAGCCTGTTCAAACCACCTGGACGGAGCTTAATGAGTGTTACCACTGGTGTGTCACAATCAGTCAGCATGATTTTCAGTTTGGGGCTTCCGCTGAGTACAGTTGAAGAAAGAAAGACAGACTTGTATTTATTGTATTTCACCCCCTCATTAAATAGGGTACGGTAACATAGTGGTTATGTTACTGGGCTAGTAATCCGAAGTCATGAGTTCCAATCCTGCCACAGCAGCTGGGGAATTTAAATTCAATTAATTAAATAAAATCTGGAATTAAAATACTAGTATCAGTAATGGTGGTCATGAAACTACCGGATTGTCGTAAAAACCCATCTGGTTCACTAATGTCCTTTAGGGAAGGAAGCCTGCCGTCCTTACCCGGTCTGGCCTATATGTGACTCCAGACCCACAGCAATGTGGTTGATTCTTAATTGCCCTCTGAAATGGCCTAGCAAGCCACTCAGTTGTTCAATCTCGCTAAAAAAGTCATAATAAGAATAAAACCGGACAGGCCACTAGGCACCGGATTTGAGAAAGGCAAACCAAGCCCAGTCAACCCTGCAAAGTCCTCCTCACTAACATCTGGGGACTTGTGCCAAAATTGGGAGAGCTGTCCCACAGACTAGTCAAGCAACAGCCTGACATAGCCATACTCACAGAATCATATCTCTCAGCCAATGTCCCAGACTCTTCCATCACCATCCCTGGGTATGTCCTGTCCCACCGGCAGGACAGACCGACCAGAGGTGGTGGTACAGTGATATACAGTCAGGAGGGAGTGGCCCTGGGAGTCCTCAACATTGACTCCGGACCCCATGAAATTTCATGGCATCAGGTCAAACATGGGCAAGGAAACCTCTTGCTGATTACCACCTATCGCCCTCCCTCAGCTGATGAATCAGTCCTCCTCCATGTTGAGCACCACTTGGAGGAAGCACTGAGGGTAGCAAGGGCACAGAATGCACTCTGGGTGGGGGACTTCAATGTCCATCACCAAGAGTGGCTCGGTAGCACCACTGGCCGAGTCCTGAAGGACACAGCTGCCAGACTGGGCCTGCGGCAGGTGGTGAGCGAACCAACACGAGGGAAAAACTTACTTGACCTCGTCCTCACCAATCTACCTGTCACAAATGCATCTGTCCATGACAGTATTGGTAGGAGTGACCACCGCACAGTCCTCGTAGAGACGAAGTCCCGTCTTCGCACTGAGGACACCATCCAACGTGTTGTGTGGCACTATCACTGTGCTAAATGGGATAGATTCAGACCAGATCTAGCAGCTCAAAACTGGGCATCCTTGAGCCGCTGTGGGCCATCAGCAGCAGCAGAATTGTTATTCCAGCACAATCTGTAACCTCATGGCCCGGCATATTCCTCACTCTACCATTACCAACAAGCCAGGGGATCAACGAAGAGTGCAGAAGAGCAACACCAGGCGCACCTAAAAATGAGGTGCCAACCTGGTGAAGCTACAACCCAGGACTACATGCATGCTAAATTGCGGAAGCAACATGCTATAGACAGAGCTAAGCAATTCCACAACAACGGATCAGATCAAAGCTCTGCAGTCCTGCCACATCCAGCCGTGAATGGTGGTGGACAATTAAACAACTAATGGGAGGAGGAAGCTCTGTAAACATCCCCATCCTCAATGACGGCGGAGTCCAGCACGTGAGTGCAAAAGACAAGGCTGGAGCGTTTGCAACCATCTTCAGCCAGAAGTGCCGAGTGGATGATCCATCTCGGCCTCCTCCCGATATCCCCACCATCACAGAAGCCAGTCTTCAGCCAATTCGATTCACTCCATGTGATATTAAGAAACGGCTGAGTGCACTGGATGCAGCAAAGGCTATGGGCCCCGACAACATCCCGGCTGTAGTGCTGAAGACTTGTGCTCCAGAACTAGCTGCGCCTCTAGCCATGCTGTTCCAATACAGCTACAACACTGGCATCTACCCGACTATATGGAAAATTGCCCAGGTATGTCCTGTCCACAAAAAGCAGGACAAATCCAATCCGGCCAATTACCGCCCCATCAGTCTACTCTCAATCATCAGCAAAGTGATGGAAGGTGTCATCGACAGTGCTATCAAGCGGCACTTACTCACCAATAACCTGCTCACCGATGCTCAGTTTGGGTTCCGCCAGGACCACTCGGCTCCAGACCTCATTACAGCCTTGGTCCAAACATGGAGAAAAGAGCTGA
Organism: Heptranchias perlo; assembly: GCF_035084215.1. Lineage (NCBI taxonomy): Eukaryota > Metazoa > Chordata > Chondrichthyes > Hexanchiformes > Hexanchidae > Heptranchias > Heptranchias perlo. The sequence goes on along the minus strand of NC_090353.1, from coordinate 4,212,185 downwards.
ATTCCAGAGGTGAGGTGAGAGTGACTGCCCTTGACATCAAGGCTGCATTTGACCGAGTGTGGTACCAAGGAGCCCTAGTAAATTTGAAGTCAATGGGAATCAGGGGGAAAACTCTCCAATGGCTGGAGTCATACCTAGCACAAAGGAAGATGGTAGTGGTTGTTGGAGGCCAATCATCTCTGCCCCAGGACATTGCTGCAGGAGTTCCTCAGGGCAGTGTCCTTGGCCCAACCATTTTCAGCTGCTTCATCAATGACCTTCCCTCCATCATAAGGTCAGATATGGGGATGTTCGCTGATGATTGCACAGTGTTCAGTTCCATTCGCTACCCCTCAGATAATGAAGCAGTCCGTGCCCGCATGCAGCAAGACCTGGACAACATCCAGGCTTGGGCTGATAAGTGGTAAGTAACATTCGCGCCAGACAAGTGCCGGGCAATGACCATCTCCAACAAGAGAGAGTCTAACCACCTCCCCTTGACATTCAACGGCATTACCATCGCGGAATCCCCCACCATCAACATCCTGGGGGTCACCATTGACCAGAAACTTAACTAGACCAGCCATATAAATACTGTGGCGACAAGAGCAGGTCAGAGGCTGGGTATTCTGCGACGAGTGACTCACCTCCTGACTCCCCAAAGCCTTTCCACCATCTACAAGGCACAAGTCAGGAGTGTGATGGAATACTCTCCACTTGCCTGGATGAGTGCAGCTCCAACAACACTCAAGAAGCTTGACACCATCCGGGACAAAGCAGCCCACTTGATTGGCACCTCATCCACCACCCTAAACATTCACTCCCTTCACCATCGGCGCACTGTGGCTGCAGTGTGTACCATCCACAGGATGCACTGCAGCAACTCGCCAAGGCTTCTTTGACAGCACCTCCCAAACCCGCGACCTCTACCACCTAGAAGGACAAGAGCAGCAGGCACATGGGAACAACACCACCTGCACGTTCCCCTCCAAGTCACACACCATCCCGACTTGGAAATATATCGCCGTTCCTTCATCGTCGCTGGGTCAAAATCCTGGAACTCCCTTCCTAACAGCACTGTGGGAGAACCTTCACCACACGGACTGCAGCAGTTCAAGAAGGCAGCTCACCACCACCTTCTCATGGGCAATTAGGGATGGGCAATAAATGCCGGCCTCGCCAGCGACTCCCACATCCCATGAACAAATAATTTTTAAAAATATAGCGCCTTTCAGGACGTCCTAAAGCACTTTACAGCCAATGAAGTACTTTTTGAAGTACTGTAATTTAGGAAACTGTAATTTTGTTGTAATTTAGGAAACGCAGCAGCCAATTCATGCACAGCAAGATCCCACAAAGAGCAATGTGATAATGACCAGGTAATCTGTATTTTTAGTGATGTTGGTTAAAGCTCCTAAATCTTTCTGGAGCAAGGGGCAAGCGACTAAAATGAGGCTTTGATTAGGGTCATAGAGCTAACGACAGGGAGAAATAATACTGGTGGAAACTGTCAACCTGGGCGTGCTGTGTGAGGTGTGCTGGTAAACTTCCTCCTCATGACTTCCCACGGCCGGTCGGACTCTCCTTGTACTGGCTTATCTCACTTTTGGGGCCTTATTCTTCCAAGTCCATAGAGTGCGTTACACCAAGGGAATGATTTGATTCTAATTCTCTTTCCTTTGTAGGTCACCGGTATGTTTGAGAGTTGGATCCCAAAGCTCGTCCTGGCTTTATATGAGAGAGAAGGTGACTCCAACGTCATTGTGGTGGACTGGTTGACCCGAGCTCACCAGCACTACCCGATTGCTGCCGACAACACCAAACTGGTCGGCCGTGACATCGCCCACTTTGTTGAGTGGCTGGAGGTGGGTGTTCCACGTTTCGGTCTTTTCTGCTCTTCCTTCTAATTCTCGGCACTTCAACTTCTGAATTTTGGGTTACTCTCAGGAGTCTTAGTTCCTCGATAGTATCTTCACCAGCCCTAATACTAGGTCAGTCTAGGATAATAAACAGGAGACCTTTCTGTAAATTGCTTTAGTCACTGGGTCTATTACGTACCTCCACAGGCCCCTCTCTCACATCTCTAATAAGACGTAGAGCATCATATCATTAGACCTGGCATCAGCCTTTAATTAGCAAGTGAACAATAGATGAACAAATATAGAACAGCAGTAAAATACATATATCATTGCAGTAAAGAAAGAAAGAGCTTGCATTTATATAGCGACTTTCGCGACCTCAGGACGCCCCAAAGTGCTTTACAGCCAATCAAGTACTTTTGAGGTGTAGTCACTGTTATAATGTAGGAAACACGGCAGCCAATCTGTGTACAGCAAGATCCCACAAATAGCAATGAGATAAATGATCAGATAATCTGATTTAGTGATGTTGGTTGAGGGATAAATATTGGTCAGGACACCGGGGAGAACTCCCCTCTCTTCTTCAAAATAATGCCGTGGGATCTTTTACATCTACCTGATATTAGCAGCTCCTCAGCTGCAAAACAATAAATGATCACAGTCTATATTTTTCTTACTGTTGTCTCTCCAACTGTGAATACCGTCCATGTACATCACCCCAAAGGACATTATTACACCCGAGTGAGGAGCAATACCGCCGGAGGCAGCAGGGGATTGGTCAGAGAGCCTCGTGACCTGCTGGCAAAAGTCTGTAACCGTATTCCTGTGCTAGCTCCGAGCTGTCTGTACCACGTCATTATGCCACCGGAAGCTTCCAGGAGACGGTTGGTGACATAGCGTGTGCACGCCAACCCGCAGTGCGTCAGGACATCCAAAAGGGCATTGGTGCGGTTTTCGCGAGGGCCAAGCAGCTCACTCGGGCGTATGGAACCCATGGGCAGGGATAGACCAATTGACCCATTGAGCCCGTCCCATACACTCATGTTGCAACTGAGCATCATGACCTGCAACATTCTACACGCAGCAGAAACATGTAATCTCCTGGGAAAGACAAAGAACAACACAGATAAAAATCCCTGCGCCAATTCAGGAAAAGAAACATCTGGGAGATTCCTCTCCGATCTCTGAAGGCTTCAAAACAAGTTCCAGGAGATGACAGTGAGCATTACCCAGCATCCCACCTACCTTTATGATGTCAGTCACAGTCAGGAACACAGTGTTCCCCATGGAGGTCAGGGAGCAGCAAGCACTGGCCCATGGTTTGTACAGGCTTTCTGGATTAATTAGGTATCAGTCGTGACTCAGTGGGTGGCACTGTTACCTCTGATCAGAAGGTTTTGAGCTCAAGTCCCACTCCAGAGATTTAAGCACATAATCCATGCTGATATATAAATGCACTGCCCGAGGGGGTGGTGGAGGCAGATTCAATCATGGCCTTCAAAAGGGAACTGGATACGTACTTGAAAGGAAAAAATTTGCAGGGCTACGGGGAAAGGGCGGGGGAGGGAGAGCTGGATTGCTCTTGCATAGAGCCGGCGCGGACTCGATGGGCCAAATGGCCTCCTTCCATGCTGTAACCTTTCTATGATTCTATGAAACTGCAGTGCAGTACTGAGGGAGTGCTGCCCTGTTAAGTGGATGTAAAAGATCCCATATCGCTACGTTGAAGAAGAGCAGGGGAGTTCTCCCCGGTTTCCTGGCCAATATTTATTTCTCAACCAACAGTGACTACAGTTCAAAAAGTACATCATTGGTTGGAAAGTGTTTTGGGATATCCTGAGGTCATGAAAGGCGCTATATAAATGCAAGTTTTTTTTCTTTATTGCTCACTTGCTGATAATGAGACCCAAGTATCCACCACAGGTACCATCAATCAGATCATGGCTGATCTTCAACCTCAACTCCACTTTCCTGCCCAATCCCCATATCCCTTGATTCCCCTAGAGTCCAAAAATTTATCTATTTCAGCCTTGAATATATTCAACGACTCAGCATCCACAGCCCTCTGGGGTAGAGAATTCCAAAGATTCACAACTCTCTGAGTGAAGAAATTCCTCCTCATCTCAGTCTTAAATGGCCGACCCCTTATCCTGAGACTATGCCCTCTAGTTCTAGACTCTCCAGCCAGGGGAAACAACCTCTCAGCATCTACCCTGTCAAGCCCCCTCAGAATCTTATATGTTTCAATTAGATCATCTCTCATTCTTCTAAACTCCAGAGAGTATAGGCCCTGTACAATTGTTGTAAGACTTCCTTACTCTTGTACTCCAACCCCCTTGCAATAAAGGCCAACATGCCATTTGCTTTCCTAATTGCTTGTCGGACCTGCATGCTAACTTTTTGTGTTTCTTGTACGAGAACACCCAAATCTCTCTGAACACCAACATTTAATAGTTTCTCACCACTTTAAAAATATTCTGTTTTTCTATTCTTCCTACCAAAGTGAATAACCTCACATTTCCCCACATTATACTCCATCTGCCACCTTCTTGCCCATTCACTTAATCTGTCTATATCCCTTTGCAGACTCTGTGTCCTCCCCACAGCTTACTTTCCCACCTAGCTTTGTATCATCAGCAAACTTGGATACATTACACTCGGTCCCTTCATCTAAGTCATTAATATAGATTGTAAATAGCCGAGGCCCAAGCACTGATCCTTGCGGCACCCCACTAGTTACAGCCTGCCAACCCGAAAATGATTGTTTTATCCCCCCTCTCTGTTTCCTGTCCGTTAACCAATCCTCTATCCATTCTAATATATTACCCCCAACCCCATGAGCCCTTATCTTGTGTAACAACCTTTTATGTAGCACCTTATCGAATGCCTTTTGAAAATCCAAATATACGACATCCACTGGTTCCCCTTTATCTACCCTGCTGGCTACATCCTCAAAAAACTCTAATAAATTTGTTAAACATGATTTCCCTTTCATAAAACCATGTTGACTCTGCCTAACCATATTATGATTTTCTAAGTGCCCTGTTACCACTTCCTTAAAAATGGATTCCAGCATTTTCCCGATGACTGATTTCAAGCGAACTGGCCTGTAGTTCCCTGTTTTTTCTCTCCCTCCTTTCTTGAATAGCGGGGTCACATTTGCTACCATGCATTCCGCTGGGACCGTTCCAGAATCTAGGGAATTTTGGAAGATCACAACCAATATCCACTATCTCTGTAGCCACCTCTTTTAGAACCCTGGGATGTCGGCCATCAGGTCCAGGGGATTGATGGGCTTTTAATCCCATTAGTTTCTCCAGTACTTTTCCTCTACTGATATTAATTACTTTAAGTTCCTCACTCTCATTAGGCCCTTGGTTCCCCACTATTTCTGGTATGTTTTTTGTGTCTTCTATTGTGAAGACAGATACAAAATATTTGTTTAATGTCTCTGCCATTTCCTTATTCCCCATTATAATTTCTCCTGTCTCAGCCTCTAAGGGACCAATGTTTACTTTTGCTACTCTCTTCCTTTTTACATACTTGTAGAAGCTCTTACAATCCGTTTTTATATTTCTTGCTAGTTTACTTTCATATTCTATTTTCTCCTTTTTTATCAATTTTTGGTCATCCTTTGCTGGTTTCTAAAACTCTCCCAATCCTCAGGCTTATTCCTCTTCTTGGCAACATTATAAGCTTCTTCTTTTAATCTAATACTATCCTTAACTTCTTTAGTTAGCCACAGATGAATCACTTTTCCTGTGGAGTTTTTATTTCTCAATGGAATGTATATTCGTTGAGAATGTTGAAATATTTCTTTAAATGTTTGCCATTGCTTATCTACCGTCATACCCTTTAATCTAATTTCCCAATCTACCTTAGCCAACTCGTCCCTCCTACCTATGTAATTGGCTTTATTTAAGTTTAAGACTCTAGTTTCTGACTTAAGTATGTCACTCTGAAGCTCAATGTGAAATTCTATCATATTATGATCACTATTTCCCAAGGGATCCTTTACTGTGAGGTTAGTAATTAACCCTGTCTCTTTACACAGTACAATAGCCTGTTTCCTGTTTGGTTCCATGAAGTATTGTTCCAGGAAACTGTCTCGAATGCATTCCATGAACTCATCCTCCAGACTGCCTTTGCCAATTTAATTTGTCCAGTCTATATGCAGATTAAAGTCCCCCACGATTCTTGCATTACCTTTGTTACAAGCTCCTATTATTTCTTGATTAATACTCTGTCCAACGGTATAGCTACTATTACAGGGCCTATAAACTGCTCCCACCAGTGTTTCTGCCCCTTGTTATTTCTTATTTCCACTCAGACTGATTCTACTTCCTGATCTTCTGAGCCGAGATCCTTTCTCACCACTGTCCTTATCTCATCCTTTATTATCGGGGCTACACTCCCTCCTTTTCCATTCTGCCTGTCTTTTCGGAATGTCATGTACCCTGGAATATTTAGTTCCCAACCTTAGTTACCTTGCAACCACATCTCTGCCGATGACACAAAGATTGGTGGCATTGTAAGCAGTGTAGATGAAAACATAAAATTACAAAGCGATATTGATAGATTAGGTGAATGGGCAAAACTGTGGCAAATGGAATTCAATGTAGACAAATGTGAGGTCATCCATTTTGGATCAAAAAAGGATAGAACAGGGTACTTTCTAAATGGTAAAAAGTTAAAAACAGTGGCTGTCCAAAGGGACCTAGGGGTTCAGGTACAGAGATCATTGAAGTGTCATGAACAGGTGCAGAAAATAATCAAGAAGGCTAATGGAATGTTGGCCTTTATATCTAGAGGACTAGAGTACAAGGGGGCAGAAGTTATGCTGCAGCTATACAAAACCCTGGTTAGACCGCACCTGTAGTACTGTGAGCAGTTCTGGGCACCGCACCTTCGGAATATTGGCCTTGGAGGGAGTGCAGCGTAGGTTTACTAGAATGATACCCGGACTTCAAGGGTTAAGTTACGAGGAGAGAATACACAAATTGGGGTTGTATTCTCTATAGTTTCGAACGTTAAGGGGTGATCTGATCGAAGTTTATAAGATATTAAGGGGAACAGATAGGGTGGATAGAGAGAAACTATTTCCGCTGGTTGGGGATTTTAGGAGTAGGGGGCACAGTCTAAAAATTAGAGCCAGATCTTTCAGGAGCGAGATTAGAAAACATTTCAACACACAAAGGGTTGTAGAAGTTTGGAACTCTCTTCCGCAAACGGCAATTGATACTAGCTCAATTGCTAAATTTAAATCTGAGATAGATAGCTTTTTGGCAACCAAAGGTATTAAGGGATATGGGCCAAAGGCAGGTATATGGAGTTAGATCACAGATCAGCCATGATCTTATCAAATGGCGGAGCAGGCACGAGGGGCTGAATGGCCTACTCCTGTTCCTATGTTCCTATAAAGGCTATTAGATCAAACCCATTTATCTCTACTTGTGCCACTAATTTGTCTGTCTTGTTATGAATGCTTCGTGCAGTCAGATAAAGAGCCTTTAATTTTAACTTTTTACCATATTTTCCTGCTTTGACCTTATTCGCTGATGCACTATTGCTGTTAAACTCTCTGTCCCTTCCTGCCACATTCTGCTCATCTTAATCACTACACTGCTCTGTTGCCTTGATTTTCTCATTAGATTTCTAAATTTCCCCTCCCCCCTCCATTTTTAGTTTAAAGCCCTATCTACCGCCCCAGTTATTCGATTCGCCAGGACGCTGGACCCAGCCCAGTTTAAATGGAGCCCGTCCGAACAGAACAGCTCCCTCTTTCCCCAGTACTGGGCCAGTGCCCCATGAATTGAACCCCCTGTCTCCCACACCATTCTTTGAGCCACTCATTTAACTCTCTGATCTGTTTGATCCTGTGCTAATTTGCACGTCAAAGGCAATAATCCAGAGATTATTACCTTTGAGGTTCTGCTTATTAATTTACGATGCCCAAACAGAGGCTGAGATGTTTGGCGGGCCCAGGGGGTGATTTCCTGTATAATCCGAGCTCGTTTGGGGCTGTGATCCACAACCTCCTGATTCAGAGATGAGAGGTTCACCTCATGAGTCAAGCTGACCCTTCGAAATGAAGTGACCCCCCCCTGACGCAAACCAAATGGATTAGGTGCTTAAATCTCTGGAGTGGGACTTGAACCCACAACCTTCTGACTTAGAGGCAATTCCACAGATAGATATCATTCTAATCCGGGGTCAGCATCTGGCAAACATCTGCAGACCGTGGGAAAATGTGGAAGGGGCATGACAACATCTCCAGTGTGCTGATTCTATTTGCTAAAAAAAAAATGATAAAACCACTTATATCTCCGGATAAATTACTAGATCTTGATTAAAAATCTCCTTTTACAATTAAACGGTCAATGAACAAAGAGCAAGTGGCACAAAAACCATCAATCAAATCCCTGATTTTTTTCCCTGCAAATCCCTTCAGAGGCTGAACAGGTTCTGTCCCCAACTACAACATTTAGATGGTGATCGTAGAATTCCCTCTGGCAATTTTTCCCCATGCAGGCCTTCCCTTTCTCAAAGACCTCGGCCTAGAAATTGGACCGTGCCTGAATTGGGCCATGATCTCGTGCCTAACGAGACCAGCAGCAAAACTGCGGCAAATTAGCCTACGTTGGCCTCGTTCGGATAGTACCGGTGTTGTGAGCACCAATCACGGCTTGCGAGGGAGCTCACCAGTCTCCGGGGTGGGGGTGGGCAGCAAATCGGCCAGCTCAGACACCGACCGAGGGCCTCGAGAGAGAGAGAGAGAGAGTCCGGGCGGGGAGAAGAGAGGCAATCGGTGGGGGGGGGGGGGGAGGGATTGGGGGGTGTGGGGGGTGGAGAGGCAATTCGGGGGAGGGAGAGGCAATTCAGGGATGTGGGGAGAGGGAGATGCAATTGGGGGGGGTGGGAGGTGCAGTGATGGTCGGCAGAGGCCCGCGGAGCTGGGAGAGGCTCTCCCGCTCCTCCTAGTTCCACAATAAGGTCAGTATGAATCATTAAACTTACTTTTCCGGTGGCAGTTTCCAGCGGGCCCTTTAAGGGCGGCTGATCTGGCCATTGAGAGGCTGCAGAAAGCGCCCCCAGTGGGCACGGGCGCACAGTGCAGTCAGTCACACACCAATTTCACAAAGGGGGCCTGAAACAGGTGATAGGCCATCTCTTTCGCATGTGTAAAATGAGTCCAATCAGGTGAATTATCCTCACCGCCCCATTTTACTCTCGAGTATCTCAAAACCACCCAAAAACAGACGGTATTCGAAGGACAATCTGGCCTTCCACCTTTGCCTTTTAAATAAGTTGAGATTTTGAAGCAACAAGTTGGAAGTTGGTAATAATTTATTTTGTTCTTTCAGTGGCGTGGGCCTGGTAGCTGGAATTTTTAAATATGCAGGAAATACCCAGATCTCGACCGAGAAATTCAGCTGTCCAGCGCCCATTTTCGGGCACAAAATGGCCTTCTATGCCTCCAAAATGGCGGCCAGGAAGTGCGCGTTCATTACGAGCCAGAAGTGCTCTGCCCGCCATGTTGGTAAAGGCCAAAAAATCGTTGTGCAGGGTCCACACCAGAAACAGGCTTTATGGCAGAAATAAGGGGCCTGATGCCTGTTTGAGATCCCTGTTACAAGATTGGTTTGCCCCGAGCCTGGTGTCACAGCAGCCTGACCTTGTGTCCCACTCCGTCGAGGAGCTGCCTCTTGCTGTCTGCAGCTCGCCAGTTCGATGGGACTGAGGCCCCAGGCCCAGTTTAGGGTGCACATCGGGCCTCACCAGGAGAGATTCTGGGTGGGCCCAGCGACACCTGCTCCCTCCTCCAGACTGCAGAGGCAATGTCCGGGGGTCCCCGCGAGGGGCTGAGAGCCATACGGCAACCGGTGCTTGTCTGTAACATAGGGCAGGAATATTACCGCTCCCACTATATCACCTGTCCCACTGTGTACATCACCTGCTCGAATGTGTACATCAACTGTCCCACCGTGTCCATCACCTGCCCCAACGTGTACATCACCTGCTCGAACGTGTACATCACCTGCCCCAACGTGTACATCACCTGCCCGAACGTGTACATCACCTGCTCGAACGTGTACATCACCTGCTCCAACGTGTATTAGGAATATACGAACATATGAATTAAGAACAGAAGTAGGCCAATCGGCCCCTCTAGCTTGCTCTGCCATTTGATAAGATCATGGCTGCTCTGATTATGACCTTAACCCGACTTTCCCGTCTACCTACCTTTGACTCCCTTGTTAATCAGGAATCTATCGAACTCAGCCTTAAAAATATTCAATGACCCTGCCTCCACCGCTCACGACCCTCTGAGAGAAAAAAATTCTCCTTATCTCCGTCTTAAATGGGAGACCCCTTATTTTTAAACTGTGGCCCCTAGTTCTAGTCTCTCCCACAAGGGGAAACATCCTCTCAGCATCTACCCCTTCAAGTCTCCTCAGGATTTAAAAAAATTCATTCATGGGATGTGGGCGTCGCTGGCGAGGCCGGCATTTATTGCCCATCCCTAATTGCCCTTGAGAAGGTGGTGGTGAGCCGCCTTCTTGAACCGCTGCAGTCCGTGTGGTGACGGTTCTCCCACAGTGCTGTTAGGAAGGGAGTTCCAGGATTTTGACCCAGCGATGATGAAGGAACGGCGATATATTTCCAAGTCGGGATGGTGTGTGACTTGGAGGGGAACGTGCAGGTGGTGTTGTTCCCATGTGCCTGCTGCCCTTGTCCTTCTAGGTGGTAGAGGTCGCGGGTTTGGGAGGTGCTGTCGAAGAAGCCTTGGCGAGTTGCTGCAGTGCATCCTGTGGATGGTACACACTGCAGCCACTGTGCGCCGGTGGTGAAGGGAGTGAATGTTTAGGGTGGTGGATGGGGTGCCAATCAAGCGGGCTGCTTTGTCCTGAATGGTGTCGAGCTTCTTGAGTGTTGTTGGAGCTGCACTCATCCAGGCAAGTGGAGAGTGTTCCATAACACTCCTGATTTGTGCCTTGTATATGGTGGAAAGTCTCTGGGGAGTCAGGAGGTGAGTCACTCGCCGCAGAATACCCAGCCTCTGACCTGCTCTTGTAGCCACAGTATTTATGTGGCTGGTCCAGTTAAGTTTCTGGTCAATGGTGGCCCCCTGGATGTTGATGGTGGGGGATTCGGCGATGGTAATGCCATTGAATGTCAAGGGGAGGTGGTTAGACTTTCTCTTGTTGGAAATGGTCATTGCCTCGCACTTGTCTGGCGCGCATGTTACTTGCCACTTATGAGCCCAAGCCTGGGTGTTGTCCAGGTCTTGCTGCATGCGGGCTCGGACTGCTTCATTATCTGAGGGGTTGCGAATGGAACTGAACATTGTGCAATCATCAGCGAACATCCCCATTTCTGACCTTATGATGGAGGGAAGGTCATTGATGAAGCAGCTGAAGATGGTTGGGCCTAGGACATTGCCCTGAGGAACTCCTGCAGCAATGCCCTGAGGCTGAGATGATTGGCCTCCAACAACCACTACCATCTTCCTTTGTGCTAGGTATGACTCCAGCCACTGGAGAGTTTTCCCCCTGATTCCCATTGACTTCAATTTTACTAGGGCTCCTTGATGCCACACTCGGTCAAATGCTGCCTTGATGTCAAGGGCAGTCACTCTCACCTCACCTCTGGAATTCAGCTCTTTTGTCCATGTTTGGACCAAGGCTGTAATGAGGTCTGGAGCCGAGTGGTCCTGGCGGAACCTAAAATGAGCATCGGTGAGCAGGTTATTGGTGAGTAAGTGCCGCTTGATAGCACTGTCGACGACACCTTCCATCACTTTGCTGATGATTGAGAGTAGACTGATGGGGCGGTAATTGGCCGGATTGGATTTGTCCTGCTTTTTGTGGACAGGACATACCTGGACAATTTTCCACATTGTCGGGTAGATGCCAGTGTTGTAGCTGTACTGGAACAGTTTGGCTAGAGGCGCAGCTTACATGTTTCAATAAGATCACCTCTCATTCTTCTAAACTCCAATGTATACAGACCCAACTTGTCCAACCTTCCTCGTAAGATAACCCCCTCATCCCAGGAATCAGTTGAGTGAACCTTCACTGAACCACCTCTAAAGCAATTATCCCCTTTCTTAAATAAGGAAACCAAAACTGCACACAGTATTCTAGATGTGGTCTCACCAATTCCCTGTACAACTGTAGCAAAAATCTCTACTTTTATATTCCATTCCCCTTGCAATAAATGACAATGTTCCATTTGCCTTTCTAATCACTTGTTGTACCTGCATACTAACTTTTTGGGATTCATGTACTCGGACACCCAGATCCCTCTGTACCTCAGAGTTCTGCAATCTCTCTCCATTTAAATAATATACTGCTTTTCTATTCCTCCAAAGTGGACAAGCTCACATTTTCCCCATTATACTGCCAAATTTTTGCCCACTCACTTAACCTATCTATATCCCTTTGCCGATTCCTTATGTCCTCTTCACAATTTACTTTCCTACCTACCTTTGTGTCATCAGCAAATTTAGCAACCATACATTCGGTCCCTTCATCCAAGTCATTGATAAAGATTGTAAATATCTGAGGCCCCAGCACTGATCCCTGTGGCACTCCACTCGTTACATCTTGCCAACCTGAAAATGACCCATTTATGCCTACTCTCTGCTTCGTGTGAGCTAACCAATCCTTTATCCATACTAATATGTTACCCCCTATACCATGAGCTCTTATTTTGTGTAGTAGCCTTCTGGAAATCCAAGTATACTACATCTACAGGATCCCCTTTATCCACGTTGCTTGTTAATTCCTCAAAGAACTCTAATAAATTAGTCAAATACGATTTCCCTTTCACAAAGCCGTGTTGACTCTGCCTGATTGCATTGAGATTTTCTAAGTGCGCTACTATAGCCTCCTTAATAATAGATTCTAGCATTTTCCCTATGACAGATGTTAAGCTAACTGGCCTGTAGTTTCCTGCTTTCTGTCTCCCTCCTTTCTTGAATAGAGGAGTTACATTCACTATTTTCCAATCTGATGGGACCCTGCCAGAATCTAGGGAATTTTGGAAAATTAATACTAATGCATCTACCATCTCTGCGGCTACTTCTTTTGAGACCCTAGGATGAAGTCTGTCAGGACCTGGGGACTTGTCAGCTTTTAGTTCTAATAATTTTTTCAGAACCCTGCGTTTCCTACATTACAACAGTGACTACACTTCGAAAGTACTTCATTGGCCGCAAGGCACATTGGGACAGCCTGAGGTGGTGAAAGTTCTTTCTTTAATCTTTCTCTGATGTCCACACCCTGCTTATCAGAGGTTCAGCAGCAGATCTGGTTGTTAACTACATGAAATATGTCCCCGGATGTTCAGATTTAGGCCTCGTTTCTGTTGTAGACCCAACGTTGACCCTGCACATTCCCAACTTCTTTTAGTTTGGGGCAGGTGATGTACACGTTGGGGCAGGTGATGTACACGTTGGGGCAGGTGATGTACACGTTCGAGCAGGTGATGTACATGTTGGGGCAGGTGATGTACACGTTGGGGCAGGTGATGTACACGTTGGGGCAGGTGATGTACACGTTGGGGCAGGTGATGTACACGTTGGGGCAGGTGATGTACACGTTCGGGCAGGTGATGTACACGTTGGGGCAGGTGATGTACACGTTGGGGCAGGTGATGTACACGTTGGGGCAGGTGATGTACACGTTGGGGCAGGTGATGTACACGTTGGGGCAGGTGATGTACACGTTGGGGCAGGTGATGGGACAGATATTTTGCATCTGTCTTCACTGTAGAGGATACAAATAACATGCCAGAAATAATTGTGAATCAAGAGGTGAAAGGGAGGGAGGAACTTAAAACATTTACAATCACCTTGTCAAATACCTTCTGGAAATCCAAACACCACATCCACAGGACCCCCTTTATCCACGTTGCTTGTTAATTCCTCAAAGAACTCTAATAAATTAGTCAAACACGATTTCCCTTTCACAAAGCCCTGTTGAAATGCAGCACCCAATTTGCCGGGCCCACAAACAGCAATCTGATAACGATCAGATAATCTGCTTTTTAGTGATATTAGTTAAGGGATAAATATTGGCCAGGGCACCGGGGAGAATTCCCCTGCTCTTCTTCCAAATAGTGCCGTGGAATCTTTTACATCCATCTGAGAGGGCAGACTGGGCCTCAGTTTAACGTCTTATCTGAAAGACGGCACCTCCAACAGTGCAGCACTCCCTCAGTACTGCACTGGAGTGTCAGCCTGGATTATGTGCTGAAGTCTCTGGAGTGGGACTTGAATCCACAATCTCCAGACTCCGAGGCGAGAGTGCTGCCCACTGAGCCATGGCCAACACCTTTCATATAGTAAATATTAAATATCATATACAGTCAATCCAAATATGAAGACAGAACTGTGAAATGTTGTGCTGTGCAGAATGATATTGAAATGGGAGAGGGGAGAAGGAGGAAGAGATTGCTGGGTTTATAACAATACTTCTGTACATCTTGTGTCATCGTGAGTTTCAATCCACCGCAGTTTGAAAGTGTTTAATTCTGTAAAGTAAGTTTAGGAGATGGAAGGAGATTCGTGAGACTCAAATTCATAGTCCAAACATTTTTGCTCATAGTTTTTTTTTAAAGACACTTTTGTGTGAATTAAAAGCTTGATAAGAAGAAAATAAGTTTTTCATCTCGAGTCAGAGCTGGTGGAGCAAGTGTTGATTGTTGTGTCTCTGAGTGACTCTGGTCTGAAGCAGTTTTCAGCTGCCACATGCTCAGACCAGTCAAAGGCTCACGGATGGAGATGCCAGCCAGTTTGGCCGAGGAACTGGAAGTAGATGAATTGGGCAACGAACCAATGCAATGCCTTCCTCTCGATGAGACAAAACAAGGGGACATATTGGCCTAGAAATCCGATTGGGCAGTGCCCGTTGTTTGGTTGCTGCATGACCCAATAGGGTGTGCAGTGAGTGTACACACTCAGTCCACAATGGAAGTGCGCCCCTTGCCATGTTGGTTAGGGTGCCCTGTAGTCCTTCAGGGTGCCCTCCTGAAGCTGGCACTCGGCCCGTTGCCAATGCAGATCAGGGGCCTAATGCCAGTTTGAGGCCCCTTTATGAAATTCGCCAATGACTGACTGCAGTGTGTGCTCCTCCCGGCTCGGCATTAAAACCGTGAGTCACCTGCCAGCCACCGCTCACCCCCCTCCTGTTTTCCTCCTCCTTCTTCCCGGACTCTCCTGAGGAACTCTGGCGGCTGAATTCTCTCCCCCTGCCCGGGCAAACTGTCTCTCTGGCCATGACTGGTGTCCGCAGCTCGCCAGTACCAATTTACCACGGTCCTACCGGCTTCATTCAGCGCATGGAGTGCGCACTGCACCGGGACCGGGCCCCAGTTCAGGCACCATCCAAATTCTAGGCCACAAGGGTTTATTTGCAAAAATTGTGTATTAGTGAGAGTGCTTTTGAGCAGAGCTCTGAGTTCGCAGGAGGGCTGAGGCTGCGGTTTCTGTATTGTAAAGTCGTGTTCACTTAGTGACTGATTCAGGGCCTCTGCCATAACCAAAACAATCGATTCTATTCAACATTTCCCTTCCTGTTCGATGAAGTGACCCATTAAAGTGTTTCTTACTCCAGGAAATCTTCATTTCATTTCCCTTCATGACCTAATTGTGTCAGTGAGTAAAGCAGCCCATTCAGCAACATCCTGTTGTGAAACATGAATCTGAGACTTTTGTTTTTAACGACACACACCTAATGTTGGTACACTTCCACAAAATGTGGCGTCACACAATCCTGGACCGATGCTCAGCTGTGGTCAGGTAGAGGTTATAACTTGCCTCAGCAGGGGAAACGCACCCTGTCCCGTACATCTCTCAGCTTGGGCACTTGATCCTGACACCTTGTACTCTATAGGGGGACATTTTAACTTTTGCCGATAGTGTAAAGTGATTGCTGTCAGGGTATGGGAGTCTGGTGGTTATGTTCCTGGACTAGTTAATCCTGTAGAACGTGAGTTCAAATCCCAGTTTGAGAATTTGAAGTTCAGTTTAAAAAATAAAATCTGGAAATAAAAGACTGGTGTCAATAAAATTGTCGGATTGTCCTAAAAACCCAATTGGTTCACAAGTGTCTTTTAGGGAAGGAAACCTGCCGTCCTTCCCCAGGCCGGCTGATATGTGACTCCAGTCCCACACCAATGTGGTTGAGTCTTAACTGCCCTCCAAAGTTGCCTCGCAAACCTCTCAGTTGTATCAAACCCGTTATGCTGCAGCAGCTCAAGAATAAGGCCCTCCTTCTCAGGGCACCAAGGGATGGGCAATAAATGCCAGCCTTGCCAGTGATGCCCACATCCCTGAGAATGAATATTAAAAACACCACAGGTGCGGCAGCTCTTTAAACACCTCTCCCCATCAACTTCAATGGAAACTAAAATGGAGAGAAGTGTTTAAAGGGCTGCCGAGCCACTATTGTTTTACTCAATCACCAGGAGTTTAAATGACCCCCCGCCCCCCAATACGCTGCACTCGTCATATTGATGGAAGCCTGGACCTTTCACACTGCCCACCCAATAAACTCCGGACTCCTGCTTCTCAACTTTGTCTTTATTCCGAAGTTCCCCTCTTACTCTTTGGAATTTTATTTTGTTGTTTTTCTCCTACTGATTGTGTTTTGTTGCTCCTGGACTGTGTGTGATATCGTCCCACTCCCTGTCCACATCTTCCTTACCCTTGTTCCCAGTGTTTCTGTTCTTGTTCACTGACTCTTTCCTTTTAACTCCTGCACTCAGTGTTTATTTTATTAACCACAGCTCACGGTTTATTTTTATCCCAGCTCCCGGGTTGGTGGGTTTTTCGAACACTAATCTGCCCATTGATTTATTCTCACTCTCAGTCTTCCCCATTATCTTTACTGACACTCCCAAGGGGTTAATTTTAGTTTTCACTGCTGGGTGTTTAATTGGTGATGGAGCATCAGGTGCCCATTACACACCCACCCGTCCGGGACATTGGGACGCCAATATCCTGGCCAGGGGTCGGGGGTAACATGGCGGTAACGTCATTTTTAGCGATTTTGATCTTGTTGCTGCCCCGTTCTTGCCAACAAAATAGGCTGGTGGAGGGATCAAAACCAGCCCCGCCGAGTGCAGTGACTGGGAGATCGACTAGTGATTAAAGGTAATCTCCCTGTGTTAGAATTTTTACATTTTCTGCCTAAGGATATGGAGCAAAGGCGGCTAAATGGGGTCGAGGTATAGATCAACCATGATCCAAGTGAATGACAGAGCAGGCTCGAGGGGCTGAATGGCCTCCTCCTGTTCCTGTGTAACAGACTCGAGGGGCTGAATGGCCTCCTCCTGTTTCTAGGGATGCTACAGAGTTGAAGTTAAACACTGACGATCTGTTTTCTATTTACTCACATTAGGAACAACTGAACTTTCCCTCGGAGCACGTCCACATGTTGGGGTACAGTCTGGGGGCTCACGTTGCCGGATTCGCGGGAAGTTACGGGGCCTACAGAGTTGGACGGATAACAGGTGAGAGCACACCTCAACTTATCAGGTTAGTGTGAGGGGAGAGGACAGCAAGTGTGAGAGGGCAGCGAGTGTGAGAGGACAGCAAGTGTGAGAGGGCAGTGCATTTAAGGGGAGGGGACAGTGAGTGTGAAGGGAGGGGACGGTGAGTGTGAGCGAGGGGATGGTGAGTGTGGACAAGGGGAGGCTGAGTGTGAAAAAAGGGACAGTGAGTGTGAGAGGAGGGGATGGTGAGTGTGAGCGAGGGGATGGTGAGTGTGGACAAGGGGAGGCTGAGTGTGAATGAAGGGACAGTGAGTGTGAGAGGAGGGGATGTTGAGTGTGAGAGGAGGGGATGGTGAGTGTGAGTGAGGGACAGTGAGTGTGAGTGAGGGATGGTGAGTGTGAGAGGAGGAGACGGCGAGTGTGGGTGAGGGGACGTGAGTGTGAGCAGAGGGGACGGTGAGTGTGCGAGGAGGGGACAGTGAGTGTGAGCGAGGGGACGGTGAGTGTGAGTTAGGGACAGTGAGTGTGAGGGAGGCGACGGTGAGTGTGGGCAAGGGGACGGTGAGTGTGAGCGAGGGGATGGTGAATGTGGACGAGGGGACGGTGAGTGTGAACGAGGGGACAGTGAGTGTGAGAGGAGGGGATGGTGAGTGTGAACGCGGGGACAGTGAGTGTGAGAGGAGGGGACGGTGAGGGACAGTGAGTGTGAGAGGAGGGGACGGTGAGTGTGAGCGAGGGGATGGTGAGTGTGGACGAAGGGATCATAAGAACATAAGAACATAAGAAATTGGAGCAGGAGTAGGCCAATCGGCCCCTCGATCCTGCTCCGCCATTCAATAAGATCATGGCTGATCTGATCCCAACCACGAATCTAAAGAACACAAGAAGTCGGAGCAGGACCCGGCCACATAGCCCCTGGGCCCTCTCCGCCACCCACAGGGCATTGACCGATCCGAACTCAGCTTCATGTCCAATTTCCTGCCCGCTCCCCATAACCCCTAATTCCCTTTACTTCTAGGAAACTGTCTATTTCTGTTTTAAATTTATCTAATGATGTAGCTTCCACAGCTTCCTGGGGCAGCAAATTCCACAGACCTACCACCCTCTGAGTGAAGAAGTTTCTCCTCATCTCAGTTTTGAAAGAGCAGCCCCTTATTCTAAGATTATGCCCCCTAGTTCTAGTTTCACCCATCTTTGGGAACATCCTTACTGCATCCACCATCATGAGTGTGAACGCGAGGACAGTGAGTGTGAGAGGGGGGGATGGTGAGTGTGGACGAGGGGACGGTGAGTGTGAGCGAGGGGACGGTGAGTGTGGACGAGGGGACAGTGAGTGTGAGAGGAGGGGACGTTGAGTGTGAATGAGGAGACAGTGAGTGTGAGAGGAGGGGGCGTTGAGTGTGGACGAGGAGACAGTGAGTGTGAGAGGAGGGAATGTTGAGTGTGAACGAGGAGACAGTGAGTGTGAGAGGAGGGGACGGCGAGTGTGAGCGAGGGACAGTGAGTGTGAGCGAGGGACAGTGTGTGTGAGAGGAGGGGACGGTGAGTGTGAGAGGAGGGGGCGGCGAGTGTGAGCGAGGGACAGTGAGTGTGAGAGGAGGGGACAGCGAATGTGAGCGAGGGGACGGTGAGTGTGGACGAGGGGACAGTGAGTGTGAGTGGAGGGGACAGTGAGAGTGAACGAGGGGACGGTGAGTGTGAACGAGGGGATGGTGAACGAGGGCACGGTGAGTGTGGACGAGGGGACGGTGAACGAGGGGACGGTGAGTGTGGATGAGGGGGCGGTGAGTGTGAACGAGGGGACGGTGAGTGTGAGTGGAGGGGACGGTGAGTGTGGACGAGGGGACGGTGAGTGCGGACGAGGGGACGGTGAGTGTGAGTGGAGGGGACGGTGAGTGTGGACGAGGGGACGGTGAGTGTGGACGAGGGGGCGGTGAGTGTGAGTGGAGGGGATGGTGAGCGTGGATGAGGGGACAGTGAGTGTGAGCGAGGGGACGGTGAGTGTGAGCGAGGGGACGGTGAGTGTGAGCGAGGGGACGGTGAGTGTGGATGAGGGGACAGTGAGTGTGAGCGAGGGGACGGTGAGTGTGGACGAGGGGACGGTGAGTGTGAACGAGGGGGCGGTGAGTGTGAGTGGAGGGGATGGTGAGTGTGAGCGAGGGGACGGTGAGTGTGGACGAGGGGGCGGTGAGTGTGAACGAGGGGGCGGTGAGTGTGAGTGGAGGGGATGGTGAGTGTGAGCGAGGGGACGGTGAGTGTGAACGAGGGGGCGGTGAGTGTGAGCGAGGGGACGGTGAGTGTGGGCGAGGGGACGGTGAGTGTGGACGAGGGGACGGTGAGTGTGGACGAGGGGACGGTGAGTGTGAACGAGGGGGCGGTGAGTGTGAGCGAGGGGACGGTGAGTGTGAGCGAGGGGACGGTGAGTGTGAGCGAGGGGACGGTGAGTGTGAGCGAGGGGACGGTGAGTGTGTATCTATTTATTTAATGTTTATCTTTGTGTATCTATTAATTCCATCACCTACCTCAGGCCTGGATCCCGCTGGGCCGGAGTTTGAAGGAGCTGAGGCTCACCATCGCCTCTCCCCGGATGATGCAGTGTTTGTGGACGCTCTTCACACTTTCACACGGGGATCACTGGGCCGGAGCATTGGGATTCAGCAGCCCGTTGGCCATGTGGACATCTATCCCAATGGAGGCAGCTTCCAGCCCGGGTGCAACTTTGGGAGAGTGTTTGGAAACATGAGATCACAAGGAGTGTACGGTGAGAGGGAGCAGCTCTTAATGGTCATCAGACCCACTGTGTGTAGAACACATAATAGAAAGAAAGAAAGACCTGTATTTATATCGTGCCTTTCATGACCTCAGGATATCCCAAAGTGCTTTACTTTTGAGGGGTGCTCACTGTTGTAATGTAGGAAACACGGCAGCTAATTTTGCGCACAGCAAGATCCCACAAACAGCAACGTGAAAATGACCAGATCATCTGTTTTTAGTGATGTTGGTTGAGGGATAAATATTGGCCAGGACACGGGGAGAACTCCCCTGCTGTTCAAAATAGTGCCATGGGATCTTTCACGTCCACCTGAGAGGGCAGACGGGGCCTTAGTTTAACGTCTCATCCGAAACACGGTACCTCTGACAGTGCAGCACTCCCTCAGCATTGGAGTCTCAGCCTGGATTATGGGCTCTCGTCTCTGGAGTGGGGACTTGAACCCACGACCTCTGACCCAGCAGCGAGAGTGCTGCCCACCGAGCCACGGCTGGCACTACATTAAAATGTTCCACAACTGAGTCAAATTTAATAGTTCTAGTCACGAAAGAAAGCCAAGAATTGAGGTCCGAGGCCCTGCTGAATGAAGATTCATTGCCTCGCTCCCTGGAGCGAAGTGAGAAGGCTCAGTTTACTGCTTCAGCCAGAGAGTGAGCCAGAAGCCTGAACTTGCCATGTGGTGAGTCGGAGATGACTCTACATGTCCTACAACGAGTGCCAGGGTGTTGGAGCACGGGTATAACAGACCAGTGTGGAACTGCACGCAGACACATTCCCGTTCACTGCCTCTCATCAGTCTCTGATTGCTGTTTTGCCTTTTCACAGCGGTGGCCGATGCCATCAAGTGCCAGCACGAGCGCGCCATCCACCTCTTCATCGACTCCCTCCTCAACGAGAACTACCCGAGCATGGCGTACCGCTGCTCCAATCAGGAGACCTTCGAGAAGGGCATGTGTCTCAGCTGCCGCAAGAACCGCTGTAACACGCTGGGCTACGATGTCCGGAGGATCCGGAGCAGGAGGAGTGGCCGCATGTACCTGAAGACCAGGGCGGACATGCCCTTCCGAGGTAGGCATCAAACCCAGTGCCACCCTCTCCACGTGGCACGCCTTTCATCATTAAAACGTAGACCATGGCCAGATATTAGATAGAAATAGTGTGTGTCTGTTATATAGAGACCCCACCTCCTGTACTGACAGCAAGTTCAGG
Organism: Heptranchias perlo; assembly: GCF_035084215.1. NCBI lineage: Eukaryota > Metazoa > Chordata > Chondrichthyes > Hexanchiformes > Hexanchidae > Heptranchias > Heptranchias perlo. The sequence continues at coordinate 4,190,864 of NC_090353.1, read as the reverse complement.
TCACACTCTCTCCATCGCCCCAGGTATTGGGTGTTGTTTTTTCATTATTCGTTCACGGGATGTGGGCGTCGCTGGCGAGGCCGGCATTTATTGCCCATCCCTAGTTGCCCTCGAGAAGGTGGTGGTGAGCCGCCTTCTTGAGCCGCTGCAGTCCGTGTGGTGACGGTTCTCCCACAGTGCTGTTAGGAAGGGAGTTCCAGGATTTTGACCCAGCGACGATGAAGGAACGGCGATATATTTCCAAGTCAGGATGGTGTGTGACTTGAAGGGGAACGTGCAGGTGGTGTTGTTCCCATGTGCCTGCTGCTCTTGTCCTTCTAGGTGGTAGAGGTCGCGGGTTTGGGAGGTGCTGTTGAAGAAGCCTTGGCGAGTTGCTGCAGTGCATCCTGTGGATGGTACACACTGCAGCCACAGTGCGCCGGTGGTAAAGGGAGTGAATGATTAGGGTGGTGGATGGGGTGCCAATCAAGTGGGCTGCTTTGTCCTGGATGGTGTCGAGCTTCTTGAGTGTTGTTGGAGCTGCACTCATCCAGGCAAGTGGAGAGTATTCCATCACACTCCTTACTTGTGCCTTGTAGATGGTGGAAAGGCTTTGGGGAGTCAGGAGGTGAGTCACTCGCCGCAGAATACCCAGCCTCTGACCTGCTCTTGTAGCCACAGTATTTATATGGCTGGTCCAGTTAAGTTTCTGGTCAATGTTGATGGTGGGGGATTCGGCGATGGTAATGTCGTTGAATGTCAAGGGGAGGTGGTTAGACTCTCTCTTGTTGGAGATGGTCATTGCCTGGCACTTATCTGGCGCGAATGTTACTTGCCACTTATGAGCCCAAGCCTGGATGTTGTCCAGGTCTTGTTGCATGCGGGCTCAGACTGCTTCATTATTTGAGGGGTTGCGAATGGAACTGAACACTGTGCAATCATCAGCGAACATCCCCATTTCTGACCTTATGATGAAGGGAAGGTCATTAATGAAGCAGCTGAAGATGGTTGGGCCTAGGACACTGCCCTGAGGAACTCCTGCAGCAATGTCCTGGGGCTGAGATGATTGGCCTCCAACAACCACTACCATCTTCCTTTGTGCTCGGTATGACTCCAGCCACTGGAGAGTTTTCCTCCTGATTCCCATTGACTTCAATTTTACCAGGGCTCCTTGATGCCACACTCGGTCAAATGCTGCCTTGATATCTCACCTCACCTCTGGAATTCAGCTCTTTTGTCCATGTTTGGACCAAGGCTGTAATGAGGTCTGGAGCCGAGTGGTCCTGGCAGAACCCAAACTGAGCGACGGAGGGCAGGTTATTGGTGAGTAAGTGCCGCTTGATAGCTGATGATTGAGAGTAGACTGATTGGGCGGTAATTGGCCGGATTGGATTTGTCCTGCTTTTTGTGGACAGGACATACCTGGGCAATTTTCCACATTGTCGGGTAGATGCCAGTGTTGTAGCTGTACTGGAACAGCTTGGCTCGAGGCACAGCTAGTTCTGGAGCACAAGTCAACAGCCAGGATGTTGTCGGGGCCCATAGCCTTTGTTGTACCCAGTGCACTCAGCCGTTTCTTAATATGACGTGGAGTGAATTGAATTGGCTGAAGACTGGCTTCTGTGATGGTGGGGATATCGGGAGGAGGCCGAGATGGATCATCCACTCGGCACTTCTGGCTGAAGATGGTTGCAAACGCTTCAGCCTTGTCTTTTGCACTCATGTGCTGGACTCCGCCATCATTGAGGATGGAGATGTTTACAGAGCCTCCTCCTCTGTTAGTTGTTTAATTGTCCACCACCATTCACGACTGCAGAGCTTTGATCTGATCTGTTGGTTGTGGAATCACTTAGCTCTGTCTATAGCATGTTGCTTCCTCTGTTTAGCATGCATGTAGTCCTGAGTTGTAGCTTCACCAGGTTGGCACCTCATTTTTAGGTACGCCTGGTGCTGCTCCTGGCATGCTCTTCTACACTCCTCATTGAACCAGGGTTGATCCCCTGGCTTGTTGGTAATGGTAGAGTGAGGAATATGCCAGGCCATGAGGTTACAGATTGTGCTGGAATACAATTCTACTGCTGCCCCACAGCACCTCATGGATGCCCAGTTTTGAGCTGCTGGATCTGTTCTGAATCTATCCCATTTAGCACGGTGGTAGTGCCACACAACACGTTGGATGGTGTCCTCAGTGCGAAGACGGGACTTTGTCTCCACGAGGACTGTGTGGTGGTCACTCCTACCAATACTGTCATGGACAGATGCATCTGCAACAGGTAGATTGGTGAGGACGAGGTCAAGTAAGTTTTTCCTTTGTGTTGGTTCGCTCACCACCTGCCGCAGGCCCAGTCTGGCAGCTGTGTCCTTCAGGACTCGGCCAGCTCGGTCAGTAATGGTGCTACCGAGCCACTCTTGGTGATGGACATTGAAGTCCCCCACCCAGAGTACATTCTGTGCTCTTGCTACCCTCAGTGCTTCCTCCAAGTGGTGTTCAACATGGAGGAGGACTGATTCATCAGCTGAGGGAGGACGGTAGGTGGTAATCAGCAGGAGGTTTCCTTGCCCATGTTTGACCTGATGCCATGAGATTTCATGGGGTCCAGAGTCAATGTTGAGGACTCCCAGGGCCACTCCTTCCTGACTGTATATCACTGTACCGCCACCTCTGGTGGGTCTGTCCTGCCGGTGGGACAGGACATACCCAGGGATGGTGATGGAAGAGTCTGGGACGTTGGCTGAAAGATATGATTCTGTGAGAATGGCTATGTCAGGCTGTTGCTTGACTAGTCTGTGGGACAGCTCTCCCAATTTTGGCACAAGTCCCCAGATGTTAGTAAGGAGGACCTTGCAGGGTCGACTGGGCTTGGTGTTTTGCCGTTGTCGTGTCCGGTGCCTAGTGGTCTGTCCGGTTTTATTCTTATTATGGCTTTTTTTAAGCGAGATTTTACAACTGAGTGGCTTGCTGGGCCATTTCAGAATCAACCACATTGGTGTGGGTCTGGAGTCACATATAGTCCAGACCGGGTAAGGACGGCAGGTTTCCTGGGTTTTTACGACAATCCAGTAGTTTCATGGCCACTTATTACTGATACTCGTATTTTAATTTCAGATTTTATTTAATTAATTGAATTTAAATTCCCAGCTACCATGGCGGGATTTGAACTCATAACTGCGGATTATTAGTCCAGGCCTCTGGATTACTAGTCCAGTAACATAACCACTATGCTACTGTACCCGATCTACCCGGCATTGGGTGTGAGCTGGTAAGGTTTAAATTTACAATATCATTTCATTATACTCAACGTTCGGTCCTCCCCGTTCCTGAAATTAGCTCCTCCAGGGTCTGGGCGCTATGGTGGTCACTCATAATACCCCCCCATCCCGAGGGTAATTCACAATATCCCCCCCCCCATCCCGAGGGTAATTCACAATATCCCCCTCCCCCATCCCGAGGGTAATTCACAATATCCCCCTCCCCCATCCCGAGGGTAATTCACAATATCCCCCCCCCCATCCCAAAGACAATTCACAATATCCCCCCCCCCCATCCCAAGGACAATTCACAATATCCCCCCCCCATCCCAAAGACAATTCACAATATCCCCCTCCCCCATCCCAAAGACAATTCACAATATCCCCCCCCCCCATCCCGAGGGTAATTCACAATATCCCCCCCCCCATCCCAAGGACAATTCACAATATCCCCCCCCCCCATCCCGAGGGTAATTCACAATATCCCCCCCCCCATCCCAAGGGTAATTCACAATATCCCCCTCCCCCATCCCAAAGACAATTCACAATATCCCCCCCCCATCCCAAAGACAATTCACAATATCCCCCTCCCCCATCCCAAAGACAATTCACAATATCCCCCCCCCCATCCCGAGGGTAATTCACAATATCCCCCCCCCCATCCCGAGGGTAATTCACAATATCCCCCTCCCCCATCCCGAGGGTAATTCACAATATCCCCCTCCCCCATCCCGAGGGTAATTCACAATATCCCCCTCCCCCATCCCGAGGGTAATTCACAATATCCCCCTCCCCCATCCCAAAGACAATTCACAATATCCCCCTCCCCCATCCCAAAGACAATTCACAATATCCCCCTCCCCCATCCCAAAGACAATTCACAATATCCCCCTCCCCCATCCCAAAGACAATTCACAATATCCCCCCCCCATCCCGAGGGTAATTCACAATATCCCCCTCCCCCATCCCAAAGACAATTCACAATATCCCCCTCCCCCATCCCAAAGACAATTCACAATATCCCCCTCCCCCATCCCAAAGACAATTCACAATATCCCTCCCCCATCCCAAAGACAATTCACAATATCCCCCCCCCATCCCGAGGGTAATTCACAATATCCCCCCCCATCCCGAGGGTAATTCACAATATCCCCCCCCCCATCCCAAGGACAATTCACAATATCCCCCTCCCCCATCCCAAGGACAATTCACAATATCCTCCTGTATCACCCCCTCACCTGAGGTACATTCATTGTATTTTTTTATTCATTCTCAGGATGTGGGTGTTGCTGTCAAGGCCGGTGTTTATTGCCCGTCCCTAGTTACTGGAATTACACAGAGTGTACAGTACATAAACAACAGGTCTATGCCGGTGTTTATGCTCCACACGAGCCTCCTTCCACCCTTCTTCATCTCACCCCATCACCATATCCTTCTATTCCTTTCTCCCTCATGTGTTTATCCAGCTTCCCCTTAAATGTATCTATGCTAATTGCCCTTGAGAAGGTGGTGGTGAGCCACCTTCTCCTTGAACTGCTGCAGTCCGTTCGATTCTCGTTCGATGATATGTCAGTGTGCCGGCAGCTTTTGAACTGTCGTTCGATTTGGATTCGGCCCAAAGTCTACTCTCTGCTTCCGGGGCTCTGTAATGACTCGTAAACCGGCAACCTCAGTGCATTCCTCTCTCCGTGCTCTTTGACCTTGAGAGGCGATGAGTTGAAGCCTCCCCTTTGTCTGCTTCTCGATTGCTCTTGGCACTGAATCCACTTACTGGGTTAGTGAGTCTCGGCCAATAGAGTTTGTGAAACCTCATGCTGTAAATACCCAACACATTGTAACGACATTGGGGGCAGAATTCACCCAATCAGCAGAGGTGCTCAGGTGAAATTTATCTGTTTACTTAAAAAAGTTTACAACTGTGTTTAATATCCTGAGGCACCGCCCCTCAGGAAGGGTATATTGGCCTGGGAGGGGGTGCAGTGCAGATTCACCAAAATGGTACTGGGGCTAAAAGGGTTAAATTATGAGGACAGGTTTCACAGACGAGGCTTGTACTCCCTCGAGTTTAGAAGATTGAGGGGTGATCTAATCAAGATGTTCAATAGAGGAGAGGATTTGATAGGATAGAGAGGGAGAAACTTTCCTCTGGTGGGGGAATCCAGAACAAGGAGGCACAATCTTAAAATTAGAGCTGTTTTTCTTTCGGACTGTAAGGGGATTGATTTGGCAACTAGATAACAAGTGCTGTGACGAGGATTCCCTCATATCTGTTGACAGGGTGTGCTTTAAACTCCTGGTGATGAATTTCACACATGGCTGTGTGACAGAATTCATGCTGTCGTGTATATGGTTGAGGGGTATACTCCCTGGGTATATGTGGTTGAGGGGTGTACTCCCTGTGTGTATATGGTTGAGGGGTATACTCCCTGGGTATATGTGGTTGAGGGGTGTACTCCCTGTGTGTATATGGTTGAGGGGTGTACTCCCTGCGTGTATATGGTTGAGGGGTGTACTCCCTGGGTATATGTGGTTGAGGGGTATACTCCCTGTGTGTATATGGTCGAGGGGTGTACTCTCCGCGTGTATATGGTTGAGGGGTGTACTCCCTGGGTATATGTGGTTGAGGGGTATACTCCCTGTGTGTATATGGTTGAGGGGTGTACTCCCTGTGTGTATATGGTTGAGGGGTATACTCCCTGGGTATATGTGGTTGAGGGGTATACTCCCTGCGTGTATATGGTCGAGGGGTGTACTCCCTGTGTGTATATGGTTGAGGGGTGTACTCCCTGTGTGTATATGGTTGAGGGGTGTACTCCCTGCGTGTATATGGTCGAGGGGTGTACTCCCTGTGTGTATATGGTTGAGGGGTGTACTCCCTGTGTGTATATGGTGGAGGGGTGTACTCCCTGTGTGTATATGGTCGAGGGGTGTACTCCCTGTGTGTATATGGTCGAGGGGTGTACTCCCTGTGTGTATATGGTCGAGGGGTGTACTCCCTGTGTGTATATGGTCGAGGGGTGTACTCCCTGTGTGTATATGGTCGAGGGGTGTACTCCCTGTGTGTATATGGTGGAGGGGTGTACTCCCTGTGTGTATATGGTCGAGGGGTGTACTCCCTGTGTGTATATGGTCGAGGGGTGTACTCCCTGTGTGTATATGGTCGAGGGGTGTACTCCCTGTGTGTATATGGTTGAGGGGTGTACTCCCTGTGTGTATGTGGTCGAGGGGTGTACTCCCTGTGTGTATATGGTTGAGGGGTGTACTCCCTGCGTGTATATGGTTGAGGGGTGTACTCCCTGTGTGTATATGGTTGAGGGGTGTACTCCCTGTGTGTATATGGTCGAGGGGTGTACTCCCTGTGTGTATATGATTGAGGGGTGTACTCCCTGTGTGTATATGGTTGAGGGGTGTACTCCCTGTGTGTATATGGTCGAGGGGTGTACTCTCCGCGTGTATATGGTCGAGGGGTGTACTCCCTGTGTGTATATGGTCGAGGGGTGTACTCCTTGTGTGTATATGGTCGAGGGGTGTACTCTCCACGTGTATATGGTCGAGGGGTGTACTCCCTGCGTGTATGTGGTCGAGGGGTGTACTCTCCGCGTGTATATGGTCGAGGGGTGTACTCTCCGCGTGTATATGGTCGAGGGGTGTACTCCCTGCGTGTATGTGGTCGAGGGGTGTACTCCCTGCGTGTATATGGTCGAGGGGTGTACTCCCTGCATGTATATGGTCGAGGGGTGTACTCTCCGCGTGTATATGGTCGAGGGGTGTACTCTCCGCGTGTATATGGTCGAGGGGTGTACTCCCTGCGTGTATGTGGTCGAGGGGTGTACTCTCCGCGTGTATATGGTCGAGGGGTGTACTCTCCGCGTGTATATGGTCGAGGGGTGTACTCCCTGCGTGTATATGGTCGAGGGGTGTACTCCCTGCGTGTATGTGGTCGAGGGGTGTACTCTCCACGTGTATATGGTCGAGGGGTGTACTCTCCGCGTGTATATGGTCGAGGGGTGTACTCCCTGCATGTATATGGTCGAGGGGTGTACTCTCCGCGTGTATATGGTCGAGGGGTGTACTGCCTGCGTGTATGTGGTCGAGGGGTGTACTCTCCGCGTGTATATGGTCGAGGGGTGTACTCCCTGCGTGTATGTGGTCGAGGGGTGTACTCTCTGTATGTATGTGGTCGAGGGGTGTACTCCCTCTATGTATATGGTCGAGGGGTGTACTCCTTGTGTATATATGGTCGAGGGGTGTACTCCCTGTGTGTATGTGGTCGAGGGGTGTACTCCCTGTGTGTATATGGTTGAGGGGTGTACTCCCTGTGTGTATATGGTTGAGGGGTGTACTCCCTGTGTGTATATGGTTGAGTGGTGTACTCCTTGTGTGTATATGGTCGAGGGGTGTACTCCCTGTGTGTATGTGGTCGAGGGGTGCACTCCCTGTGTGTATATGGTCGAGGGGTATACTCCCTGTGTGTATATGGTCGAGGGGTATACTCCCTGTGTGTATATGGTCGAGGGGTGTACTCCCTGTGTGTATATGGTTGAGGGGTGTACTCCCTGTGTGTATATGGTTGAGTGGTGTACTCCTTGTGTGTATATGGTTGAGGGGTGTACTCCCTGTGTGTATATGGTTGAGGGGTGTACTCCCTGCGTGTATATGGTTGAGGGGTGTACTCCCTGCGTGTATATGGTTGAGGGGTGTACTCCCTGTGTGTATATGGTTGAGGGGTGTACTCCCTGTGTGTATATGGTTGAGGGGTGTACTCCCTGTGTGTATATGGTTGAGGGGTGTACTCCCTGTGTCTATATGGTCGAGGGGTGTACTCTACCCTATACACAGTCTGACTGAGAGTCTTCATGACTACTTGCATGAGCCAATAGGAAATTCAGGAGAATCTTCTTTTCCCAGAGAGTGGTGAGAATGTGGAACTCGCTCCCACAAGGAATAGTTGAGGTGAATAAAATAGATACATTTAAGGGGAAGCTGGATAAACACATGAGGGAGAAAAGAATAGAAGGATATGCTGAAGACTGTATTAGATGAAAAGGGGAGGGAGGAGGCTTGTGTGGAGCATAAACACCGGCTAGGACCAGTTGGGCCGAATGGCCTGTTTCTGTGATGTCCATTCGATGTAATATGTAATGTGAGCACCCTGAGCTCTCTCCTTGGGCACCAATCATAGAAAAGAATCTGACTCGGCTTCTGAGTCTGTTGCAGATGGTGTTTGTGGATGAATGTTTCCACCAATCGATATCTCTTTCCCCCAATAGTTTACCACTATCAGCTGAAGATTCATTTCTTCAGGAACATCAACCAAACCGAGACAGCTGCAAAATTCCTCATCTCGCTCTACGGAACCTTGAATGAAACGAAAGGGCTTTCTGTTCAAATGTGAGTATTGTGCTGTCAGTGTGCAGTGAGGATGTGATTATTAAATATTGGGCTTGATTTGCTTGTCACCCTGACAATGAAGAGGAACTGATGGGCTGTCAAGTGAACGATGTATCTGTCACTTGGTTTTATACCAGTGCCCAGGAGATTCATATCACTGATGTCCCCAGTGGTGTTTTAGTGATGTTGGTTGAGGGATAAATATTGGCCAGGACACCGGGGAGAACTCCCCTGCTTTTCTTCGAATAGTGGCCGTGGGAGGAGAGGGCAGGAGCGGCCTTGGTTTAACCTCTCGGCCCCCGACACACCTGTAGGAGCTCAATCCCTCAATGGCCAGAACAAGTCTTCCCATCGCCGGCCATTTTATACGGGCTGACTGAGGACACGACGCCTTCTGAGCGAGAGATGTAAGAAATCTCACCGTCCATACTGTCCATGGATTCACGTGTCTTGATGAAGTGTGATGGGGGGAGGGGCGATCAGGCAGCGAGACGATCGGGGGGGGCGGGGCAATTGGGGGATGGGCAATCGGGGGGCGATCAGGGGCAGGGCAATTGGGGGCGATTGGGAGAGGGTGGGGTGATTGGGGGGGTGACTGGGGCGAGGGGTGATCGGGGGAGGGACAATTGGGGGCGATTGGGAGGGGGTGGGGTGATTGGGGGCTGATCGGGGGAGGGATGATTGGGGGCGATTGGGAGGGGGTGGGGTGATTGGGGGGGTGACTGGGGTGAGGGGTGATCGGGGGGGGGGCGAGGGGTGACCGGGGGAGGGGAGGCGAGGGGTGATGGGGGGGGGCGAGGGGTGATCGGGGGGGCGAGGGGTGATCGGGGTGGGGGCGAGGGGTGATCGGGGGGGCGAGGGGTGATCGGGGTGGGGGCGAGGGGTGATCGGGGGGCGAGGGGTGATCGGGGTGGGGGCGAGGGGTGATGGGGGGGCGAGGGGTGATCGGGGGGGCGAGGGGTGATCGGGGGGGCAAGGGGTGATCGGGGTGGGGGCGAGGGGTGATGGGGGGGCGAGGGGTGATCGGGGTGGGGGCGAGGGGTGATCGGGGGGGCGAGGGGTGATCGGGGTGGGGGCGAGGGGTGATCGGGGGGCGAGGGGTGATCGGGGGGGGCGAGGGGTGATCGGGGGGGCGAGGGGTGATCGGGGTGGGGGCGAGGGGTGATTGGGGTGGGGGCGAGGGGTGATCGGGGGGGCGAGGGGTGATGGGGGGGCGAGGAGTGATCGGGGGGGCGAGGGGTGATCGGGGGGGCGAGGGGTGATGGGGGGGCGAGGGGTGATGGGGGGGGGCGAGGGGTGATGGGGGTGGGGGCGAGGGGTGATGGGGGGGGCGAGGGGTGATGGGGGTGGGGGCGAGGGGTGATCGGGGGGGTGAGGGGTGATCGGGGGGGTGATGGGGGTGGGGGCGAGGGGTGATCGGGGGGGCGAGGGGTGATCGGGGGGGCGAGGGGTGATCGGGGGGGTGAGGGGTGATGGGGGGGTGGCGAGCACGTGCCGGCAGCGGTCCGCAGCGTTAATGTGGAGCGTTCCTGGTCCTCCTGCGTCCTGAACGTACCTGACGGTTTGTTCGGTGGCCTCTGACGGTCCCTTTAAGGACCGCTGGTTAGGCTGCTGTACATCCAGAAATGTTAGTCGCAGCTTGTGCAGTGCAGGCTCTGTCTAGTCTTCATCAATTTAGCAAATGGGCGTCGGGCCCTCATTTCAATATTCAAATGAGACCTCTGCTCATTTCAGGCATTCACAAGGGCCACCTAAGAAAAGGCCCTGCCGTGGTCTGACTGATGTTGTATCCCTGCCCCAGTGAGTCCGTAAATCGCCCAGAGCAGGTGTGAAGGTGCCTGCTGCAGGAATGGAAGTGATGCAGTCCTGAGGTTGGGGTGAGGCAGATTGTTGAGACAGAGGAGAGAAAGCTTCACTCTGCTCCAGGCCGTGTGCGCTCTGATGTGAAATACTCCATTCTCAGCGCAGAACGCCAAAACCGAAACATCACCGTGAGAATCGAAGCTTTGATGGGGGGGATCTCAGCTCTCGCTCCGATCCCATCATATTGTTGGGCCGAGTGATTTGTCATCGCTCGAGTCGGCCAAGAGACTGGTACTTCCGCTGGTTCGAGCAGCATTGTAAGATTTGGGCAGCAAGATGTCCAATGGACAGAAATTGGCCATAACAGCAGACTGCTTAAGATGTTTCTATGAGATTCTGCTGTACATTGTTTTGATGGGAGGCACTAATTTATCACCTGTGGCTCAGTGGGTAACTCTCTCACCTCTGAGTCAGAAGGTCACGGGTTCAAGTCCTGTATCCAGAGACTTGAGAACATAATCCAAGCTGACACTCCGGTACAGTACTGAGGGAGTGCTGCACTCTCGGAGGTGCTCTCTTTAGGATAAGACATTAAACTGAGACCCTGTCTGTCCTCTCAGGTGGATGTAGAGGATCCCATGACACTGTTTGAAGAAGAGCAGGGGAGTTCTCCCCAGTCTCCTGGCCGATATTTATCCAACATCACTAAAACAGATGATCTGGTCATTATCACATTGCTATTTGTGGGATCTTGCTGTGCGCAAATTGGCTGCCGAGTTTCCTACATTACAACAGTGACTACACTTCAAAAATACTTCACTGGCTGTAAAGTACTTTGGGACGTCCTGAGGTACTGAAAGGAGTTTATATAAATGCAAGTTCATTATTTTATTCATTTTAAATCACTTCTTACATTTTTGACAATGGTGATAACTTGCCTTAAGGGTAGAAATCATGGGATTTATCAATGACTAGTGATCAAAAATCCCGCCCTGGTCATTGTATTTTTTCATGTTTTAAAGAACTTTCTATTGCTGCCTCCATTCTGCCCGTTCTCCGGACTCTTTGGTTTCCACTGATATCCTCGTGTTCCTTCACAGCCCGGAAATTTCATCCAACAGAACCTACTCGTTCCTGGTGCACACGGAGATAGATATCGGGGAGCTGCTGATGGTGACGTTGGAGTGGGAATCTTCCTCTTCCATCTGGTCCACCATCATGGGGAAGGTCACCAGACCATGGTCAATGTGGAGATTCTGGGACAGCAGCGAGGAGGCCACCAATGATCTGGAGATAAGGAAGTTGCGAGTGAAAGCAGGAGAGACCCAGAAAAGGTAGGTTCCGATCGTAATGTGATGAAAGTGGGGCCAACGGTTGGGGGGAGGGGGTTGCTGAATTTCTATGGGGGTCTCCTGCTCAACCGATGTAATTTCTGTAGAAGAGTCACGCTAACCCTCGTAAAACAGTGTTAACAATACTGACGCCATTTTACCAGGGCCTTCCGCGCTTCTTCCCCCAAAGTTACGGTTGGTGAGCGGGAGAATCCCCATGGAAATTCCCCCCTCTATATTGTACAAGGCCTAATATTCCTGTTGTATAAAAGCAGCCTGCCCACTCACTCACTGTGAGCAGCCCCATGGGCGATTGGCTAAAACATCAGAGTTGGTTTTAAGAAAGAACAGAAGGAGGCCATTCAGCCCCTCGAGCCTCTTCCGCCATTCAATTAGATCATGGCTGCTTAGTATCTTAACTCCAATTACCCACCTTGGTTTCATATCCCTTAACACCCTGGCCTAACAAAAATCGATCAATCTCAGTGTTGAAATTTTCAATTGACCCCCAGCCTTAACAGCTTTTTGGGGGAGAGAGTTCCAGATTTCCACTCTCCTTTGTGTGAAGAAGTTCTTCCTGACATCACCCCTGAACGGCCTAGCTCTAATTTTAAGGTTGCCTTCAGTGCTGCTGACGATCACGTTCTCGCTGAGTTCCCTTTTGCTAGAGCCTGCTAGATATGGGCTTGTCGATAGGTGGAGTGCCCGATCTTTAGTTTGATGGTGAAGGGGGCACCTAGAAGATACCAACTACGTCACTCCAAACAATTAGTTTAATCAGAGGGATCATGATTAGTCTTCATCAAAAATAAAATCCAAGCCAGCAGAACACAAGCTACCGATATATTAAAAGCCTTACTTCTATGCAAACTATCCACTTACAAAACTTAACCTCCAGTTGTCTTGTTTTTGTCACACATGTTTTTCCATAAGAAATATCCAGGTCCACATTTATAGTGGGATTTGCCCCGTAAACCTGCCGGGCTGTAATTATACCCTCCTATCAGTGGCGGTGCTGCACTGCCTCCCAGCTCCTCGGAGAAAATCCTCGGCTTAAACTCCTCGACGGGGGAGATGTTCAACTCTCGGGGTGTAAATCTAGTCTCGCGGATCGCCCCCTCCGTTATAGAAACTCCATGATTTTTATTTCCATTAATTTAGATAGAAATTATAATCGAGCAGTTTTAATGGGATAAAGTAAATCTTATTAAAATCTTCTGGTCCAATTGCCCCCTCCCCCCGCCGCCCCCTTTAATCCTGAATCACCTCAAGGTGTCACTTGGTCCTGACTCCCGATGTACAATGCCACAGGAGATGGACCAGAGCGGGGGACGGACCAGTGCGGGGGACGGACCAGAGCGGGGGACGGACCAGTGCGGGGGACGGACCAGAGCGGGGGACGGACCAGTGCGGGGGACGGACCAGAGCGGGGGACGGACCAGTGCGGGGGACGGACCAGTGCGGGGGACGGACCAGTGCGGGGGACGGACCAGTGCGGGGGACGGACCAGTGCGGGGGACGGACCAGAGCGGGGGACGGACCAGAGCGGGGGACGGACCAGAGCGGGGGACGGACCAGAGCGGGGGACGGACCAGAGCGGGGGACGGACCAGTGCGGGGGACGGACCAGTGCGGGGGACGGACCAGAGCGGGGGACGGACCAGAGCGGGGGACGGACCAGAGCGGGGGACGGACCAGTGCGGGGGACGGACCAGAGCGGGGGACGGACCAGAGCGGGGGACGGACCAGTGCGGGGGACGGACCAGAGCGGGGGACGGACCAGAGCGGGGGACGGACCAGAGCGGGGGACGGACCAGTGCGGGGGACGGACCAGAGCGGGGGACGGACCAGAGCGGGGGACGGACCAGTGCGGGGGACGGACCAGAGCGGGGGACGGACCAGAGCGGGGGACGGACCAGAGCGGGGGACGGACCAGAGCGGGAGATCGACCAGTGCCTGATCACATTGTCACAGTGTCTCAAAGCGTTTGTCACTCAAATTACTTTTGAGGAGCAGTGACTGGCATCGCGGGTTTAGAAATCTGTCTTCTGATCCCTGCCATAAAAACATAAGTAATAGGAGCAGGAGTAGGCCATTCGGCCCCTCGAGCCTGCTCCATCATTCAATCAGATCATGGCTGATCTTTGGCCTCAACTCCACTTTCCCGCCCGATCCCCATATCCCTTGATTCCCCTAGAGTCCAAAAATCTTTCCATCTCAGCCTTGAATACACTCAACCACTCACATCCATAGCCCTCTGGGATAGAGAATTCCAAACATTCACAACCCTCTGAGTGAAGAAATTCCTCATCTCAGTCCTAAATGGCCGACCCCTTATCTTGAAACTATGCCCCCTAGTTCCAGACTCTCCCGCTAGGGGAACCAGCCTCTCAGCCTCTGTCAAGCCCCCTCAGAATTTTATACGTTTCAGTAACTTTGGCAGAAAGTCAGTGGGAACCCTGGAGAAAGGACAATCTTATGCCAAGGTTACTGTGGGAGATCGGGGAACTCTGGAGGAACGTCCGCTCGTATCTGATTAAATTCGGCCGCCTGCTCCGATCACTCCTCTGGATTGATGACCGGGTTTTCTTTCTTTCTGTGCAGGATTGTGTTCTGTGCAAAAGACTCCGCCTCTGTGAAGGTGCAGCCAGCGCAAGAGGTGACTTTTGTGAAGTGTCAGAATTGATGGATTAGCAAGAAGACCGGCAGATAAGGTGCGTGCAGTGGTTAAGAGGGTTGGTAATGGGTGTGTCTTTCAACATCATAGCTCCCCGCAGCTCCCACCCAACCTCCCGGCACTGGACTTTCCAGGGATTCTTCCAATCACTTGGAGATATAGTGGAATTACAGTCAGGGAACACAGTTTTAATTAAAGTGCCAGTGTAGCCCACATCCCGAGAACAAATGATAAAAAAACGATGACAATCTCTGCTCAATTGAGTCCTCCGACTGCCAGACATTAAATTGGTTGAAAGTGGCCATGGGGGAGTCAGAAAAATATAATCTTAAAACTGTGTGAAGGTTGGCATCAGAGTGCCTGACAGAACCTGCCAATTGGAGATTCTCCTGCAGTATTTATTCAGTCTCTCACAGAGCTGTAAACTTTTCTTCCTAGTTTTAATATACTTAGCAGATTTCAGAAACCGTGCTCCTTTATTTGGGAGTTTTTGGTTAACTTTATGTAAGTGTGCAGACAGCAGTAATGGAATCTTACTTCTTGTAGTAGATTAGCACACTGACAACATTCTCACCTCTCCGCAGACACCCCAGTATCAGACCACCTCCTCTCCTACCAAGAATTGTTTGGCTGTTGGAATTCTTATGAAATTGGATGGGTAATTGCTGTAAAAAGGCAGAGAAGACACCTACTATGAGGAATATAAAAGAACCAGAAAAGACATTGTCCGCAGTGATGTACAGGCTAAACCTCTTCAGAAATTCTCAAAGATTGAAGATTTCAAAGGCGTTTCATCAACTGTTATATGTTCAACTTTGTTTTGATACATTGGTTGAGTATCACCGCAGTGAGAGTGACGTGATACAGTATCACCGCAGTGAGAGTGACGTGGTACAGTATCACCGCAGTGAGAGTGACGTGGTACAGTATCACCGCAGTGAGAGTGACGTGATACAGTATCACCGCAGTGAGAGTGACGTGGTACAGTATCACCGCAGTGAGAGTGACGTGGTACAGTATCACCGCAGTGAGAGTGACGTGGTACAGTATCACCGCAGTGAGAGTGACGTGGTACAGTATCACCGCAGTGAGAGTGACGTGGTACAGTATCACCGCAGTGAGAGTGACGTGGTACAGTATCACCGCAGTGAGAGTGACGTGGTACAGTATCACCGCAGTGAGAGTGACGTGATACAGTATCACCGCAGTGAGAGTGACGTGATACAGTATCACCGCAGTGAGAGTGACGTGATACAGTATCACCGCAGTGAGAGTGACGTGATACAGTATCACCGCAGTGAGAGTGACGTGATACAGTATCACCGCAGTGAGAGTGACGTGGTACAGTATCACCGCAGTGAGAGTGACGTGATACAGTATCACCGCAGTGAGAGTGACGTGATACAGTATCACCGCAGTGAGAGTGACGTGGTACAGTATCACCGCAGTGAGAGTGACGTGGTACAGTATCACCGCAGTGAGAGTGACGTGGTACAGTATCACCGCAGTGAGAGTGACGTGGTACAGTATCACCGCAGTGAGAGTGACGTGGTACAGTATCACCGCAGTGAGAGTGACGTGGTACAGTATCACTGCAGTGAGAGTGACGTGATACAGTATCACCGCAGTGAGAGTGACGTGATACAGTATCACCGCAGTGAGAGTGACGTGATACAGTATCACCGCAGTGAGAGTGACGTGGTACAGTATCACCGCAGTGAGAGTGACGTGATACAGTATCACTGGAGTGTGAGTGAAGTAGTACAGTATCACTGCAGTGAGAGTGACGAGATACAGTATCACCGCAGTGAGAGTGACGTGATACAGTATCACTGGAGTGTGAGTGAAGTAGTACAGTATCACTGCAGTGAGAGTGACGAGATACAGTATCACCGCAGTGAGAGTGACGTGATACAGTATCACTGCAGTGAGAGTGACGAGATACAGTATCACCGCAGTGAGAGTGACGTGGTACAGTATCACCGCAGTGAGAGTGACGTGATACAGTATCACTGGAGTGTGAGTGAAGTAGTACAGTATCACTGCAGTGAGAGTGACGAGATACAGTATCACCGCAGTGAGAGTGACGTGATACAGTATCACTGCAGTGAGAGTGACGAGATACAGTATCACCGCAGTGAGAGTGACGTGGTACAGTATCACCGCAGTGAGAGTGACGTGATACAGTATCACCGCAGTGAGAGTGACGTGATACAGTATCACCGCAGTGAGAGTGACGTGATACAGTATCACCGCAGTGAGAGTGACGTGGTACAGTATCACCGCAGTGAGAGTGACGTGGTACAGTATCACTGCAGTGAGAGTGACGTGATACAGTATCACCGCAGTGAGAGTGACGTGATACAGTATCACCGCAGTGAGAGTGACGTGGTACAGTATCACCGCAGTGAGAGTGACGTGATACAGTATCACCGCAGTGAGAGTGACGTGATACAGTATCACCGCAGTGAGAGTGACGTGATACAGTATCACCGCAGTGAGAGTGACGTGATACAGTATCACCGCAGTGAGAGTGACGTGATACAGTATCACTGGAGTGTGAGTGAAGTAGTACAGTATCACTGCAGTGAGAATGACGAGGCACAGTATCACTGCAGTGAGAGTGACGTGATACAATGAGAGTGACGAGGCACAGTGTCACTGCAGTGAGAGTGACGTGATACAATGAGAGTGAGGTGGTACAGTATCACTGCAGTGAGAGTGACGAGGCACAGTATCATTGCAGTGAGAGTGACGTGATACAATGAGAGTGAGGTGGTACAGTATCACTGCAGTGAGAGTGACGAGGCACAGTATCACTGCAGTGAGAGTGACGTGATACAATGAGAGTGAGGTGGTACAGTATCACTGCAGTGAGAGTGACGAGGCACAGTATCACTGCAGTGAGAGTGACGTGATACAATGAGAGTGAGGTGGTACAGTATCACTGCAGTGAGAGTGACGAGGCACAGTATCACTGCAGTGAGAGTGACGTGATACAATGAGAGTGAGGTGGTACAGTATCACTGCAGTGAGAGTGACGAGCACAGTATCACTGCAGTGAGAGTGACGTGATACAATGAGAGTGAGGTGGTACAGTATCACTGCAGTGAGAGCGATGCACAACCTTGTCAGCTGGATGGAGACGCTGTCTTTGCAATCACCAGTGTCTGTACTATTTATTAAATGTGTATATTTATATATATATGTATAAATGCACTTTGTAAATATGAGATTTTTTATTACAGCTTCTTTCCGCTCACTGTGCAGACGGCCTGAAACTGCGGGCGCCTCTATTGCCCAATCTTCCAATGATATGTTCAATTGCTGATATGTAAAAGTCACAGCTTCTAGTTATGCAGTGTGTGTGTGAGAGCTGCACGCTCTGAGCTATTCTTACTGAACAGTGTGTGTATTCAGATATCGAGTAAACAGGCATGTATTCTGCAATATTTTAATACAATGTCATTTGAGCAGTCTCCAATTCTAAAATCACTTGCAATATACACTCTCCGCTTCAACCTGAGAGGGGCCCTGTACCCTGTATACATAACACACTGAGAGGGGTCCTGTACCCTGTATATATAACACACTAAGAGGGGCCCTGAACACTGTATATATAACACACAGAGAGGGGCCCTGTACCCTGTATAGATTACACACTGAGAGGGGACCCTGTACCCTGTATAGATTACACACTGAGAGGGGCCCTGTACCCTGTATATATAACACACTGAGAGGGGCCCTGTACCCTGTATAGACGACACACTGAGAGGGGCCCTGTACCCTGTATATATAACACACTGAGAGGAGCCCTGTACCCTGTATAGATTACACACTGAGAGGGGCCCTGTACCCTGTATATACAACACAGTGAGAGGGACCCTGTACCCTGTATATATAACACACAGAGAGGGGCCCTGTACCCTGTATAGATTACACACAGAGAGGGACCCTGTACCCTGTATATACAACACACTGAGAGGGGCCCTGTACCCTGTATAGATTACACACTGAGAGGGGCCCTGAACCCTGTATATACAACACAGTGAGAGGGGCCCTGTACCCTGTATAGATTACACACTGAGAGGGGGCCCTGTACCCTGTATAGATTACACAGTGAGAGGGGGCCCTGTACCCTGTATAGATTACACACTGAGAGGGGCCCTGTACCCTGTATATATAACAAACTGAGAGGGGCCCTGTACCGTGTATAGATTACACACTGAGAGGAGCCCTGTACCCTGTATATATAACACACTGAGAGGGGCCCTGTACCCTGTATATATAACACACTGAGAGGGGCCCTGTACCCTGTATAGATTACACACTGAGAGTGGACCGTGTACCCTGTATATATAACACACTGAGAGGGGCCCTGTACCCTGTATATACAACACACTGAGAGGGGCCCTGTACCCTGTATAGATTACACACTGAGAGGGGACCTGTACCCTGTATATATAACACACTGAGAGGGGACCCTGTACCCTGTATATATAACACACTGAGAGGGGCCCTGTACCCTGTATATACAACACACTGAGAGGGGCCCTGTACCCTGTATATACAACACATTGAGAGGGGCCCTGTACCCTGTATATATAACACACTGAGAGGGACCCTGTACCCTGTATATATAAAACACTGAGAGGGGCCCTGAACCCTGTATATACAACACACTGAGAGGGGCCCTGTACCCTGTATATACAACACACTGAGAGGGGCCCTGTACCCTGTATATATAACACACTGAGAGGAGCCCTGTACCCTGTATATATAACACACTGAGAGGGGCCCTGTACCCTGTATATACAACACAGTGAGAGGGACCCTGTACCCTGTATAGATAACACACAGAGAGGGGCCCTGTACCCTGTATAGATTACACACTGAGAGGGGCCCTGTACCCTGTATATATAACACACTGAGAGGGGCCCTGTACCCTTTATAGATTACACACTGAGAGTGGCCCTGAACGCTGTATATATAACACACTGAGAGTGGCCCTGTACCCTGTATATATAACACACTGAGAGGGGCCCTGTACCCTGTATAGATTACACACTGAGAGGGGCCCTGAACCCTGTATATATAACACACTGAGAGGGGTTCTGTACCCTGTATATATAACACACTGAGAGGGGCCCTGTACCCTGTATATATAAAACACTGAGAGGGGCCCTGAACCCTGTATATATAACACACTGAGAGGGGCCCTGTACCCTGTATAGATTACACACTGAGAGGGGACCTGTACCCTGTATATATAACACACTGAGAGGGGCCCTGTACCCTGTATAGATTACACACAGAGAGGGCCCTGTACCCTGTATATATAACACACTGAGAGGGGCCCTGTCCCCTGTATATGTAACACACTAAGAGGGGACCTGTACCCTGTATATATAACACACTGAGAGGGGACCCTGTACCCTGTATATATAACACACTGAGAGGGGCCCTGTACCCTGTATATATAACAGACTGAGAGGGGCCCTGTACCCTGTATAGATTACACACTGAGAGGGGCCCTGAACCCTGTATATACAACACAGTGAGAGGGGCCCTGTACCCTGTATAGATTACACACTGAGAGGGGCCCTGTACCATGTATATATAACAAACTGAGAGGGGCCCTGTACCCTGTATAGATTACACACTGAGAGGGGCCCTGTACCCTGTATATATAACACACTGAGAGGGGCCCTGTACCCTGTATATATAACACACTGAGAGGGGCCCTGTACCCTGTGTAGATTACACACTGAGAGTGGACCGTGTACCCTGTATATATAACACACTGAGAGGGGCCCTGTACCCTGTATATACAACACACTGAGAGGGGCCCTGTACCCTGTATAGATTACACACTGAGAGGGGACCTGTACCCTGTATATATAACACACTGAGAGGGGACCCTGTACCCTGTATATATAACACACTGAGAGGGGCCCTGTACCCTGTATATACAACACACTGAGAGGGGCCCTGTACCCTGTATATACAACACACTGAGAGGGGCCCTGTACCCTGTATATATAACACACTGAGAGGGACCCTGTACCCTGTATATATAACACACTGAGAGGGGACCCTGTACCCTGTATATATAACACACTGAGAGTGGCCCTGTACCCTGTATATATAACACACTGAGAGGGGCCCTGTACCCTGTATATATAACACAGTGAGAGGGGCCCTGTACCCTGTATATACAACACACTGAGAGGGGCCCTGTACCCTGTATATACAACACACTGAGAGGGGCCCTGTACCCTGTATATATAACACACTGAGAGGGACCCTGTACCCTGTATATATAACACACTGAGAGGGGACCCTGTACCCTGTATATATAACACACTGAGAGGGGCCCTGTACCCTGTATATACAACACAGTGAGAGGGACCCTGTACCCTGTACATATAACACACTGAGAGGGGCCCTGTACCCTGTATAGATTACACACAGAGAGGGACCCTGTACCCTGTATATACAACACACTGAGAGGGGCCCTGTACCCTGTATAGATTACACACTGAGAGGGGCCCTGTACCCTGTATAGATTACACACTGAGAGGGGCCCTGTACCCTGTATATATAACACACTGAGAGGGGCCCTGTACCCTTTATAGATTACACACTGAGAGTGGCCCTGAACGCTGTATATATAACACACTGAGAGTGGCCCTGTACCCTGTATATATAACACACTGAGAGGGGCCCTGTACCCTGTATAGATTACACACTGAGAGGGGCCCTGAACCCTGTATATATAACACACTGAGAGGGGCCCTGTACCCTGTATATATAACACACTGAGAGGGGCCCTGTACCCTGTATATATAACACACTGAGAGGGGCCCTGAACCCTGTATATATAACACACTGAGAGGGGCCCTGTACCCTGTATATATAACACTCTGAGAGGGGACCTTGGACCCTGTATATATAACACACTGAGAGGGGCCCTGTACCCTGTATATGTAACACACTGAGAGGGGCCCTGTACCCTGTATATATAACACACTGAGAGGGGCCCTGTACCCTGTATAGATGACACACTGAGAGGGGCCCTGTACCCTGTATAGATTACACACTGAGAGGGGCCCTGTACCCTGTATATATAACACACTGAGAGGGGCCCGGTACCCTGTATAGATTACACACAGAGAGGGCCCTGTACCCTGTATATATAACACACTGAGAGGGGCCCTGTCCCCTGTATATGTAACACACTGAGAGGGGGCCCTGTACCCTGTATATACAACACACTGAGAGGGGCCCTGTATCCTGTATAGATTACACACTGAGAGGGGACCTGTACCCTGTATATATAACACACTGAGAGGGGACCCTGTACCCTGTATATATAACACACTGAGAGGGGCCCTGTACCCTGTATATATAACACACTGAGAGGGGCCCTGTCCCCTGTATATGTAACACACTAAGAGGGGACCTGTACCCTGTATATATAACACACTGAGAGGGGACCCTGTACCCTGTATATATAACACACTGAGAGGGGCCCTGTACCCTGTATATATAACAGACTGAGAGGGGCCCTGTACCCTGTATAGATTACACACTGAGAGGGGCCCTGAACCCTGTATATACAACACAGTGAGAGGGGCCCTGTACCCTGTATAGATTACACACTGAGAGGGGTCCTGTACCATGTATATATAACAAACTGAGAGGGGCCCTGTACCCTGTATAGATTACACACTGAGAGGGGCCCTGTACCCTGTATATATAACACACTGAGAGGGGCCCTGTACCCTGTATATATAACACACTGAGAGGGGCCCTGTACCCTGTGTAGATTACACACTGAGAGTGGACCGTGTACCCTGTATATATAACACACTGAGAGGGGCCCTGTACCCTGTATATACAACACACTGAGAGGGGCCCTGTACCCTGTATAGATTACACACTGAGAGGGGACCTGTACCCTGTATATATAACACACTGAGAGGGGACCCTGTACCCTGTATATATAACACACTGAGAGGGGCCCTGTACCCTGTATATACAACACACTGAGAGGGGCCCTGTACCCTGTATATACAACACACTGAGAGGGGCCCTGTACCCTGTATATATAACACACTGAGAGGGACCCTGTACCCTGTATATATAACACACTGAGAGGGGCCCTGTACCCTGTATATATAACACACTGAGAGGGGCCCTGTACCCTGTATATATAACACAGTGAGAGGGGCCCTGTACCCTGTATATACAACACACTGAGAGGGGCCCTGTACCCTGTATATACAACACACTGAGAGGGGCCCTGTACCCTGTATATATAACACACTGAGAGGGACCCTGTACCCTGTATATATAACACACTGAGAGAGGTCCCTGTACCCTGTATATATAACACACTGAGAGGGGCCCTGTACCCTGTATATACAACACAGTGAGAGGGACCCTGTACCCTGTACATATAACACACTGAGAGGGGCCCTGTACCCTGTATAGATTACACACAGAGAGGGACCCTGTACCCTGTATATACAACACATTGAGAGGGGCCCTGTACCCTGTATAGATTACACACTGAGAGGGGCCCTGTACCCTGTATATATAACACACTGAGAGGGGCCCTGTACCCTTTATAGATTACACACTGAGAGTGGCCCTGAACGCTGTATATATAACACACTGAGAGTGGCCCTGTACCCTGTATATATAACACACTGAGAGGGGCCCTGTACCCTGTATAGATTACACACTGAGAGGGGCCCTGAACCCTGTATATATAACACACTGAGAGGGGCCCTGTACCCTGTATATATAACACACTGAGAGGGGCCCTGTACCCTGTATATATAACACACTGAGAGGGGCCCTGAACCCTGTATATATAACACACTGAGAGGGGCCCTGTACCCTGTATATATAACACTCTGAGAGGGGACCTTGGACCCTGTATATATAACACACTGAGAGGGGCCCTGTACCCTGTATATGTAACACACTGAGAGGGGCCCTGTACCCTGTATATATAACACACTGAGAGGGGCCCTGTACCCTGTATAGATGACACACTGAGAGGGGCCCTGTACCCTGTATAGATTACACACTGAGAGGGGCCCTGTACCCTGTATATATAACACACTGAGAGGGGCCCGGTACCCTGTATAGATTACACACAGAGAGGGCCCTGTACCCTGTATATATAACACACTGAGAGGGGCCCTGTCACCTGTATATGTAACACACTGAGAGGGGGCCCTGTACCCTGTATATACAACACACTGAGAGGGGCCCTGTACCCTGTATAGATTACACACTGAGAGGGGCCCTGTACCCTGTATATATAACACACTGAGAGGGGCCCGGTACCCTGTATAGATTACACACAGAGAGGGCCCTGTACCCTGTATATATAACAGACTGAGAGGGGCCCTGTACCCTGTATATATAACACACTGAGAGGGGCCCTGTACCCTGTATAGATTACACACTGAGAGGGGCCCTTTCCCCTGTATATAATACACTGAGAGGGCCCTGTACCCTGTATATATATCACACTGAGAGGGGCCCTGTACCCTGTATATATAACACACTGAGAGGGGCCCAGTAACCTGTATAAATTACACACTGAGATGGGGCCCTGTACCCTGTATAGATTACACACTGAGAGGGGCCCTGTACCCTGTATAGATTGCACACTGAGAGGAGCCCTGTACCCTGTATATATAACACACTGAGCTGGGGCCCTGTACCCTGTATAGATTACACACTGAGAGGGGCCCTGTACCCTGTATATATAACACACTGAGAGGGACCCTGTACCCTGTATATATAACACACTGAGAGGGGACCCTGTACCCTGTATATATAACACACTGAGAGGGGCCCTGTACCCTGTATATATAACACACTGAGAGGGGCCCTGTACCCTGTATATATAACACAGTGAGAGGGGCCCTGTACCCTGTATATACAACACACTGAGAGGGGCCCTGTACCCTGTATATACAACACACTGAGAGGGGCCCTGTACCCTGTATATATAACACACTGAGAGGGACCCTGTACCCTGTATATATAACACACTGAGAGGGGACCCTGTACCCTGTATATATAACACACTGAGAGGGGCCCTGTACCCTGTATATACAACACAGTGAGAGGGACCCTGTACCCTGTACATATAACACACTGAGAGGGGCCCTGTACCCTGTATAGATTACACACAGAGAGGGATCCTGTACCCTGTATATACAACACACTGAGAGGGGCCCTGTACCCTGTATAGATTACACACTGAGAGGGGCCCTGTACCCTGTATAGATTACACACTGAGAGGGGCCCTGTACCCTGTATATATAACACACTGAGAGGGGCCCTGTACCCTTTATAGATTACACACTGAGAGTGGCCCTGAACGCTGTATATATAACACACTGAGAGTGGCCCTGTACCCTGTATATATAACACACTGAGAGGGGCCCTGTACCCTGTATAGATTACACACTGAGAGGGGCCCTGAACCCTGTATATATAACACACTGAGAGGGGCCCTGTACCCTGTATATATAACACACTGAGAGGGGCCCTGTACCCTGTATATATAACACACTGAGAGGGGCCCTGAACCCTGTATATATAACACACTGAGAGGGGCCCTGTACCCTGTATATATAACACTCTGAGAGGGGACCTTGGACCCTGTATATATAACACACTGAGAGGGGCCCTGTACCCTGTATATGTAACACACTGAGAGGGGCCCTGTACCCTGTATATATAACACACTGAGAGGGGCCCTGTACCCTGTATAGATGACACACTGAGAGGGGCCCTGTACCCTGTATAGATTACACACTGAGAGGGGCCCTGTACCCTGTATATATAACACACTGAGAGGGGCCCGGTACCCTGTATAGATTACACACAGAGAGGGCCCTGTACCCTGTATATATAACACACTGAGAGGGGCCCTGTCCCCTGTATATGTAACACACTGAGAGGGGGCCCTGTACCCTGTATATACAACACACTGAGAGGGGCCCTGTATCCTGTATAGATTACACACTGAGAGGGGACCTGTACCCTGTATATATAACACACTGAGAGGGGACCCTGTACCCTGTATATATAACACACTGAGAGGGGCCCTGTACCCTGTATATATAACACACTGAGAGGGGCCCTGTCCCCTGTATATGTAACACACTAAGAGGGGACCTGTACCCTGTATATATAACACACTGAGAGGGGACCCTGTACCCTGTATATATAACACACTGAGAGGGGCCCTGTACCCTGTATATATAACAGACTGAGAGGGGCCCTGTACCCTGTATAGATTACACACTGAGAGGGGCCCTGAACCCTGTATATACAACACAGTGAGAGGGGCCCTGTACCCTGTATAGATTACACACTGAGAGGGGCCCTGTACCATGTATATATAACAAACTGAGAGGGGCCCTGTACCCTGTATAGATTACACACTGAGAGGGGCCCTGTACCCTGTATATATAACACACTGAGAGGGGCCCTGTACCCTGTATATATAACACACTGAGAGGGGCCCTGTACCCTGTGTAGATTACACACTGAGAGTGGACCGTGTACCCTGTATATATAACACACTGAGAGGGGCCCTGTACCCTGTATATACAACACACTGAGAGGGGCCCTGTACCCTGTATAGATTACACACTGAGAGGGGACCTGTACCCTGTATATATAACACACTGAGAGGGGACCCTGTACCCTGTATATATAACACACTGAGAGGGGCCCTGTACCCTGTATATACAACACACTGAGAGGGGCCCTGTACCCTGTATATACAACACACTGAGAGGGGCCCTGTACCCTGTATATATAACACACTGAGAGGGACCCTGTACCCTGTATATATAACACACTGAGAGGGGCCCTGTACCCTGTATATATAACACACTGAGAGGGGCCCTGTACCCTGTATATATAACACAGTGAGAGGGGCCCTGTACCCTGTATATACAACACACTGAGAGGGGCCCTGTACCCTGTATATACAACACACTGAGAGGGGCCCTGTACCCTGTATATATAACACACTGAGAGGGACCCTGTACCCTGTATATATAACACACTGAGAGAGGTCCCTGTACCCTGTATATATAACACACTGAGAGGGGCCCTGTACCCTGTATATACAACACAGTGAGAGGGACCCTGTACCCTGTACATATAACACACTGAGAGGGGCCCTGTACCCTGTATAGATTACACACAGAGAGGGACCCTGTACCCTGTATATACAACACATTGAGAGGGGCCCTGTACCCTGTATAGATTACACACTGAGAGGGGCCCTGTACCCTGTATATATAACACACTGAGAGGGGCCCTGTACCCTTTATAGATTACACACTGAGAGTGGCCCTGAACGCTGTATATATAACACACTGAGAGTGGCCCTGTACCCTGTATATATAACACACTGAGAGGGGCCCTGTACCCTGTATAGATTACACACTGAGAGGGGCCCTGAACCCTGTATATATAACACACTGAGAGGGGCCCTGTACCCTGTATATATAACACACTGAGAGGGGCCCTGTACCCTGTATATATAACACACTGAGAGGGGCCCTGAACCCTGTATATATAACACACTGAGAGGGGCCCTGTACCCTGTATATATAACACTCTGAGAGGGGACCTTGGACCCTGTATATATAACACACTGAGAGGGGCCCTGTACCCTGTATATGTAAC
Organism: Heptranchias perlo; assembly: GCF_035084215.1. Lineage (NCBI taxonomy): Eukaryota > Metazoa > Chordata > Chondrichthyes > Hexanchiformes > Hexanchidae > Heptranchias > Heptranchias perlo. The sequence goes on along the minus strand of NC_090353.1, from coordinate 4,163,688 downwards.
AGACTGAGAGGGGCCCTGTACCCTGTATATATAACACACTGAGAGGGGCCCTGTACCCTGTATAGATGACACACTGAGAGGGGCCCTGTACCCTGTATAGATTACACACTGAGAGGGGCCCTGTACCCTGTATATATAACACACTGAGAGGGGCCCGGTACCCTGTATAGATTACACACAGAGAGGGCCCTGTACCCTGTATATATAACACACTGAGAGGGGCCCTGTCCCCTGTATATGTAACACACTGAGAGGGGGCCCTGTACCCTGTATATACAACACACTGAGAGGGGCCCTGTACCCTGTATAGATTACACACTGAGAGGGGCCCTGTACCCTGTATATATAACACACTGAGAGGGGCCCGGTACCCTGTATAGATTACACACAGAGAGGGCCCTGTACCCTGTATATATAACAGACTGAGAGGGGCCCTGTACCCTGTATATATAACACACTGAGAGGGGCCCTGTACCCTGTATAGATTACACACTGAGAGGGGCCCTTTCCCCTGTATATAATACACTGAGAGGGCCCTGTACCCTGTATATATATCACACTGAGAGGGGCCCTGTACCCTGTATATATAACACACTGAGAGGGGCCCAGTAACCTGTATAAATTACACACTGAGATGGGGCCCTGTACCCTGTATAGATTACACACTGAGAGGGGCCCTGTACCCTGTATAGATTGCACACTGAGAGGAGCCCTGTACCCTGTATATATAACACACTGAGCTGGGGCCCTGTACCCTGTATAGATTGCACACTGAGAGGAGCCCTGTACCCTGTATATATAACACACTGAGCTGGGGCCCTGTACCCTGTATAGATTACACACTGAGAGGGGCCCTGTACCCTGTATATATAACACACTGAGAGGGGCCCTGTACCCTGTATATACAACACACTGAGAGGGGCCCTGTACCCTGTATAGATTACACACTGAGAGGGGACCTGTACCCTGTATATATAACACACTGAGAGGGGACCCTGTACCCTGTATATATAACACACTGAGAGGGGCCCTGTACCCTGTATATACAACACACTGAGAGGGGCCCTGTACCCTGTATATACAACACACTGAGAGGGGCCCTGTACCCTGTATATATAACACACTGAGAGGGACCCTGTACCCTGTATATATAACACACTGAGAGGGGCCCTGTACCCTGTATATATAACACACTGAGAGGGGCCCTGTACCCTGTATATATAACACAGTGAGAGGGGCCCTGTACCCTGTATATACAACACACTGAGAGGGGCCCTGTACCCTGTATATACAACACACTGAGAGGGGCCCTGTACCCTGTATATATAACACACTGAGAGGGACCCTGTACCCTGTATATATAACACACTGAGAGAGGTCCCTGTACCCTGTATATATAACACACTGAGAGGGGCCCTGTCCCCTGTATATACAACACAGTGAGAGGGACCCTGTACCCTGTACATATAACACACTGAGAGGGGCCCTGTACCCTGTATAGATTACACACAGAGAGGGACCCTGTACCCTGTATATACAACACATTGAGAGGGGCCCTGTACCCTGTATAGATTACACACTGAGAGGGGCCCTGTACCCTGTATATATAACACACTGAGAGGGGCCCTGTACCCTTTATAGATTACACACTGAGAGTGGCCCTGAACGCTGTATATATAACACACTGAGAGTGGCCCTGTACCCTGTATATATAACACACTGAGAGGGGCCCTGTACCCTGTATAGATTACACACTGAGAGGGGCCCTGAACCCTGTATATATAACACACTGAGAGGGGCCCTGTACCCTGTATATATAACACACTGAGAGGGGCCCTGTACCCTGTATATATAACACACTGAGAGGGGCCCTGAACCCTGTATATATAACACACTGAGAGGGGCCCTGTACCCTGTATATATAACACTCTGAGAGGGGACCTTGGACCCTGTATATATAACACACTGAGAGGGGCCCTGTACCCTGTATATGTAACACACTGAGAGGGGCCCTGTACCCTGTATATATAACACACTGAGAGGGGCCCTGTACCCTGTATAGATGACACACTGAGAGGGGCCCTGTACCCTGTATAGATTACACACTGAGAGGGGCCCTGTACCCTGTATATATAACACACTGAGAGGGGCCCGGTACCCTGTATAGATTACACACAGAGAGGGCCCTGTACCCTGTATATATAACACACTGAGAGGGGCCCTGTCCCCTGTATATGTAACACACTGAGAGGGGGCCCTGTACCCTGTATATACAACACACTGAGAGGGGCCCTGTATCCTGTATAGATTACACACTGAGAGGGGACCTGTACCCTGTATATATAACACACTGAGAGGGGACCCTGTACCCTGTATATATAACACACTGAGAGGGGCCCTGTACCCTGTATATATAACACACTGAGAGGGGCCCTGTCCCCTGTATATGTAACACACTAAGAGGGGACCTGTACCCTGTATATATAACACACTGAGAGGGGACCCTGTACCCTGTATATATAACACACTGAGAGGGGCCCTGTACCCTGTATATATAACAGACTGAGAGGGGCCCTGTACCCTGTATAGATTACACACTGAGAGGGGCCCTGAACCCTGTATATACAACACAGTGAGAGGGGCCCTGTACCCTGTATAGATTACACACTGAGAGGGGCCCTGTACCATGTATATATAACAAACTGAGAGGGGCCCTGTACCCTGTATAGATTACACACTGAGAGGGGCCCTGTACCCTGTATATATAACACACTGAGAGGGGCCCTGTACCCTGTATATATAACACACTGAGAGGGGCCCTGTACCCTGTGTAGATTACACACTGAGAGTGGACCGTGTACCCTGTATATATAACACACTGAGAGGGGCCCTGTACCCTGTATATACAACACACTGAGAGGGGCCCTGTACCCTGTATAGATTACACACTGAGAGGGGACCTGTACCCTGTATATATAACACACTGAGAGGGGACCCTGTACCCTGTATATATAACACACTGAGAGGGGCCCTGTACCCTGTATATACAACACACTGAGAGGGGCCCTGTACCCTGTATATACAACACACTGAGAGGGGCCCTGTACCCTGTATATATAACACACTGAGAGGGACCCTGTACCCTGTATATATAACACACTGAGAGGGGCCCTGTACCCTGTATATATAACACACTGAGAGGGGCCCTGTACCCTGTATATATAACACAGTGAGAGGGGCCCTGTACCCTGTATATACAACACACTGAGAGGGGCCCTGTACCCTGTATATACAACACACTGAGAGGGGCCCTGTACCCTGTATATATAACACACTGAGAGGGACCCTGTACCCTGTATATATAACACACTGAGAGAGGTCCCTGTACCCTGTATATATAACACACTGAGAGGGGCCCTGTACCCTGTATATACAACACAGTGAGAGGGACCCTGTACCCTGTACATATAACACACTGAGAGGGGCCCTGTACCCTGTATAGATTACACACAGAGAGGGACCCTGTACCCTGTATATACAACACATTGAGAGGGGCCCTGTACCCTGTATAGATTACACACTGAGAGGGGCCCTGTACCCTGTATATATAACACACTGAGAGGGGCCCTGTACCCTTTATAGATTACACACTGAGAGTGGCCCTGAACGCTGTATATATAACACACTGAGAGTGGCCCTGTACCCTGTATATATAACACACTGAGAGGGGCCCTGTACCCTGTATAGATTACACACTGAGAGGGGCCCTGAACCCTGTATATATAACACACTGAGAGGGGCCCTGTACCCTGTATATATAACACACTGAGAGGGGCCCTGTACCCTGTATATATAACACACTGAGAGGGGCCCTGAACCCTGTATATATAACACACTGAGAGGGGCCCTGTACCCTGTATATATAACACTCTGAGAGGGGACCTTGGACCCTGTATATATAACACACTGAGAGGGGCCCTGTACCCTGTATATGTAACAGACTGAGAGGGGCCCTGTACCCTGTATATATAACACACTGAGAGGGGCCCTGTACCCTGTATAGATGACACACTGAGAGGGGCCCTGTACCCTGTATAGATTACACACTGAGAGGGGCCCTGTACCCTGTATATATAACACACTGAGAGGGGCCCGGTACCCTGTATAGATTACACACAGAGAGGGCCCTGTACCCTGTATATATAACACACTGAGAGGGGCCCTGTCCCCTGTATATGTAACACACTGAGAGGGGGCCCTGTACCCTGTATATACAACACACTGAGAGGGGCCCTGTACCCTGTATAGATTACACACTGAGAGGGGCCCTGTACCCTGTATATATAACACACTGAGAGGGGCCCGGTACCCTGTATAGATTACACACAGAGAGGGCCCTGTACCCTGTATATATAACAGACTGAGAGGGGCCCTGTACCCTGTATATATAACACACTGAGAGGGGCCCTGTACCCTGTATAGATTACACACTGAGAGGGGCCCTTTCCCCTGTATATAATACACTGAGAGGGCCCTGTACCCTGTATATATATCACACTGAGAGGGGCCCTGTACCCTGTATATATAACACACTGAGAGGGGCCCAGTAACCTGTATAAATTACACACTGAGATGGGGCCCTGTACCCTGTATAGATTACACACTGAGAGGGGCCCTGTACCCTGTATAGATTGCACACTGAGAGGAGCCCTGTACCCTGTATATATAACACACTGAGCTGGGGCCCTGTACCCTGTATAGATTGCACACTGAGAGGAGCCCTGTACCCTGTATATATAACACACTGAGCTGGGGCCCTGTACCCTGTATAGATTACACACTGAGAGGGGCCCTGTACCCTGTATATATAACACACTGAGAGGGGCCCTGTACCCTGTATATACAACACACTGAGAGGGGCCCTGTACCCTGTATAGATTACACACTGAGAGGGGACCTGTACCCTGTATATATAACACACTGAGAGGGGACCCTGTACCCTGTATATATAACACACTGAGAGGGGCCCTGTACCCTGTATATACAACACACTGAGAGGGGCCCTGTACCCTGTATATACAACACACTGAGAGGGGCCCTGTACCCTGTATATATAACACACTGAGAGGGACCCTGTACCCTGTATATATAACACACTGAGAGGGGCCCTGTACCCTGTATATATAACACACTGAGAGGGGCCCTGTACCCTGTATATATAACACAGTGAGAGGGGCCCTGTACCCTGTATATACAACACACTGAGAGGGGCCCTGTACCCTGTATATACAACACACTGAGAGGGGCCCTGTACCCTGTATATATAACACACTGAGAGGGACCCTGTACCCTGTATATATAACACACTGAGAGAGGTCCCTGTACCCTGTATATATAACACACTGAGAGGGGCCCTGTACCCTGTATATACAACACAGTGAGAGGGACCCTGTACCCTGTACATATAACACACTGAGAGGGGCCCTGTACCCTGTATAGATTACACACAGAGAGGGACCCTGTACCCTGTATATACAACACATTGAGAGGGGCCCTGTACCCTGTATAGATTACACACTGAGAGGGGCCCTGAACCCTGTATATATAACACACTGAGAGGGGCCCTGTACCCTGTATATATAACACACTGAGAGGGGCCCTGTACCCTGTATATATAACACACTGAGAGGGGCCCTGAACCCTGTATATATAACACACTGAGAGGGGCCCTGTACCCTGTATATATAACACTCTGAGAGGGGACCTTGGACCCTGTATATATAACACACTGAGAGGGGCCCTGTACCCTGTATATGTAACACACTGAGAGGGGCCCTGTACCCTGTATATATAACACACTGAGAGGGGCCCTGTACCCTGTATAGATGACACACTGAGAGGGGCCCTGTACCCTGTATAGATTACACACTGAGAGGGGCCCTGTACCCTGTATATATAACACACTGAGAGGGGCCCGGTACCCTGTATAGATTACACACAGAGAGGGCCCTGTACCCTGTATATATAACACACTGAGAGGGGCCCTGTCACCTGTATATGTAACACACTGAGAGGGGGCCCTGTACCCTGTATATACAACACACTGAGAGGGGCCCTGTACCCTGTATAGATTACACACTGAGAGGGGCCCTGTACCCTGTATATATAACACACTGAGAGGGGCCCGGTACCCTGTATAGATTACACACAGAGAGGGCCCTGTACCCTGTATATATAACAGACTGAGAGGGGCCCTGTACCCTGTATATATAACACACTGAGAGGGGCCCTGTACCCTGTATAGATTACACACTGAGAGGGGCCCTTTCCCCTGTATATAATACACTGAGAGGGCCCTGTACCCTGTATATATATCACACTGAGAGGGGCCCTGTACCCTGTATATATAACACACTGAGAGGGGCCCAGTAACCTGTATAAATTACACACTGAGATGGGGCCCTGTACCCTGTATAGATTACACACTGAGAGGGGCCCTGTACCCTGTATAGATTGCACACTGAGAGGAGCCCTGTACCCTGTATATATAACACACTGAGCTGGGGCCCTGTACCCTGTATAGATTACACACTGAGAGGGGCCCTGTACCCTGTATATATAACACACTGAGAGGGACCCTGTACCCTGTATATATAACACACTGAGAGGGGACCCTGTACCCTGTATATATAACACACTGAGAGGGGCCCTGTACCCTGTATATATAACACACTGAGAGGGGCCCTGTACCCTGTATATATAACACAGTGAGAGGGGCCCTGTACCCTGTATATACAACACACTGAGAGGGGCCCTGTACCCTGTATATACAACACACTGAGAGGGGCCCTGTACCCTGTATATATAACACACTGAGAGGGACCCTGTACCCTGTATATATAACACACTGAGAGGGGACCCTGTACCCTGTATATATAACACACTGAGAGGGGCCCTGTACCCTGTATATACAACACAGTGAGAGGGACCCTGTACCCTGTACATATAACACACTGAGAGGGGCCCTGTACCCTGTATAGATTACACACAGAGAGGGATCCTGTACCCTGTATATACAACACACTGAGAGGGGCCCTGTACCCTGTATAGATTACACACTGAGAGGGGCCCTGTACCCTGTATAGATTACACACTGAGAGGGGCCCTGTACCCTGTATATATAACACACTGAGAGGGGCCCTGTACCCTTTATAGATTACACACTGAGAGTGGCCCTGAACGCTGTATATATAACACACTGAGAGTGGCCCTGTACCCTGTATATATAACACACTGAGAGGGGCCCTGTACCCTGTATAGATTACACACTGAGAGGGGCCCTGAACCCTGTATATATAACACACTGAGAGGGGCCCTGTACCCTGTATATATAACACACTGAGAGGGGCCCTGTACCCTGTATATATAACACACTGAGAGGGGCCCTGAACCCTGTATATATAACACACTGAGAGGGGCCCTGTACCCTGTATATATAACACTCTGAGAGGGGACCTTGGACCCTGTATATATAACACACTGAGAGGGGCCCTGTACCCTGTATATGTAACACACTGAGAGGGGCCCTGTACCCTGTATATATAACACACTGAGAGGGGCCCTGTACCCTGTATAGATGACACACTGAGAGGGGCCCTGTACCCTGTATAAATTACACACTGAGAGGGGCCCTGTACCCTGTATATATAACACACTGAGAGGGGCCCGGTACCCTGTATAGATTACACACAGAGAGGGCCCTGTACCCTGTATATATAACACACTGAGAGGGGCCCTGTCCCCTGTATATGTAACACACTGAGAGGGGGCCCTGTACCCTGTATATACAACACACTGAGAGGGGCCCTGTATCCTGTATAGATTACACACTGAGAGGGGACCTGTACCCTGTATATATAACACACTGAGAGGGGACCCTGTACCCTGTATATATAACACACTGAGAGGGGCCCTGTACCCTGTATATATAACACACTGAGAGGGGCCCTGTCCCCTGTATATGTAACACACTAAGAGGGGACCTGTACCCTGTATATATAACACACTGAGAGGGGACCCTGTACCCTGTATATATAACACACTGAGAGGGGCCCTGTACCCTGTATATATAACAGACTGAGAGGGGCCCTGTACCCTGTATAGATTACACACTGAGAGGGGCCCTGAACCCTGTATATACAACACAGTGAGAGGGGCCCTGTACCCTGTATAGATTACACACTGAGAGGGGCCCTGTACCATGTATATATAACAAACTGAGAGGGGCCCTGTACCCTGTATAGATTACACACTGAGAGGGGCCCTGTACCCTGTATATATAACACACTGAGAGGGGCCCTGTACCCTGTATATATAACACACTGAGAGGGGCCCTGTACCCTGTGTAGATTACACACTGAGAGTGGACCGTGTACCCTGTATATATAACACACTGAGAGGGGCCCTGTACCCTGTATATACAACACACTGAGAGGGGCCCTGTACCCTGTATAGATTACACACTGAGAGGGGACCTGTACCCTGTATATATAACACACTGAGAGGGGACCCTGTACCCTGTATATATAACACACTGAGAGGGGCCCTGTACCCTGTATATACAACACACTGAGAGGGGCCCTGTACCCTGTATATACAACACACTGAGAGGGGCCCTGTACCCTGTATATATAACACACTGAGAGGGACCCTGTACCCTGTATATATAACACACTGAGAGGGGCCCTGTACCCTGTATATATAACACACTGAGAGGGGCCCTGTACTCTGTATATATAACACAGTGAGAGGGGCCCTGTACCCTGTATATACAACACACTGAGAGGGGCCCTGTACCCTGTATATACAACACACTGAGAGGGGCCCTGTACCCTGTATATATAACACACTGAGAGGGACCCTGTACCCTGTATATATAACACACTGAGAGAGGTCCCTGTACCCTGTATATATAACACACTGAGAGGGGCCCTGTACCCTGTATATACAACACAGTGAGAGGGACCCTGTACCCTGTACATATAACACACTGAGAGGGGCCCTGTACCCTGTATAGATTACACACAGAGAGGGACCCTGTACCCTGTATATACAACACATTGAGAGGGGCCCTGTACCCTGTATAGATTACACACTGAGAGGGGCCCTGTACCCTGTATATATAACACACTGAGAGGGGCCCTGTACCCTTTATAGATTACACACTGAGAGTGGCCCTGAACGCTGTATATATAACACACTGAGAGTGGCCCTGTACCATGTATATATAACACACTGAGAGGGGCCCTGTACCCTGTATAGATTACACACTGAAAGGGGCCCTGAACCCTGTATATATAACACACTGAGAGGGGCCCTGTACCCTGTATATATAACACACTGAGAGGGGCCCTGTACCCTGTATATATAACACACTGAGAGGGGCCCTGAACCCTGTATATATAACACACTGAGAGGGGCCCTGTACCCTGTATATATAACACTCTGAGAGGGGACCTTGGACCCTGTATATATAACACACTGAGAGGGGCCCTGTACCCTGTATATGTAACAGACTGAGAGGGGCCCTGTACCCTGTATATATAACACACTGAGAGGGGCCCTGTACCCTGTATAGATGACACACTGAGAGGGGCCCTGTACCCTGTATAGATTACACACTGAGAGGGGCCCTGTACCCTGTATATATAACACACTGAGAGGGGCCCGGTACCCTGTATAGATTACACACAGAGAGGGCCCTGTACCCTGTATATATAACACACTGAGAGGGGCCCTGTCCCCTGTATATGTAACACACTGAGAGGGGGCCCTGTACCCTGTATATACAACACACTGAGAGGGGCCCTGTACCCTGTATAGATTACACACTGAGAGGGGCCCTGTACCCTGTATATATAACACACTGAGAGGGGCCCGGTACCCTGTATAGATTACACACAGAGAGGGCCCTGTACCCTGTATATATAACAGACTGAGAGGGGCCCTGTACCCTGTATATATAACACACTGAGAGGGGCCCTGTACCCTGTATAGATTACACACTGAGAGGGGCCCTTTCCCCTGTATATAATACACTGAGAGGGCCCTGTACCCTGTATATATATCACACTGAGAGGGGCCCTGTACCCTGTATATATAACACACTGAGAGGGGCCCAGTAACCTGTATAAATTACACACTGAGATGGGGCCCTGTACCCTGTATAGATTACACACTGAGAGGGGCCCTGTACCCTGTATAGATTGCACACTGAGAGGAGCCCTGTACCCTGTATATATAACACACTGAGCTGGGGCCCTGTACCCTGTATAGATTACACACTGAGAGGGGCCCTGTACCCTGTATATATAACACACTGAGAGGGGCCCTGTACCCTGTATAGATTACACACTGAGAGGGGCCCTGTACCCTGTATATATAACACACTGAGAGGGGCCCTGTACCCTGCATATATAACACACTGAGAGGGGCCCTGTACCCTGTATATATAACACACTGAGAGGGGACCCTGTACCCTGTATATATAACACACTGAGAGGGGACCCTGCACCCTGTATATATAACACACTGAGAGGGGCCCTGTACCCTGTATATATAACACACTGATGGGGGCCCTGTACCCTGTATATATAACACACTGAGAGGAGCCCTGTACCCTGTATATATAACACACTGAGAGGGGACCCTGTACCCTGTATATATAACACACTGAGAGGGGCCCTGTACCCTGTATTTATAACACACTGAGAGGGGCCCTGAACCCTGTATATATAACACACTGAGAGGGGCCCTGTACCCTGTATATATAACACACTGAGAGGGGCCCTGTGCCCTGTATAGATTACACAATGAGAGGGGCCCTGTACCCTGTATATATAACACGCTGAGAGGGTCCCATACCCTGTATAGATTACACACTGAGAGGGGACCCTGTACCCTGTATATATAACACATTGAGAGGGGCCCCGTATCCTGTATATATAACACACTGAGAAGGGCCCTGAACCCTGTATAGATTACACACTGAGAGGGGCCCTGTACCCTGTATATATAACACGCTGAGAGGGTCCCGTACCCTGTATAGATTACACACTGAGAGGGGACCCTGTACCCTGTATATATAACACACTGAGAGTGGCCTTGTACCTTGTATATATAACACACTGAGAGGGGCCCTGTACCCTGTATAGATTACACACTTAGAGGGGACCCTGTACCCTGTATAGATTACACACTGAGAGGGGCCCTGTACCCTGTATATATAACACACTGAGAGGGGCCCTGTACCCTGTATATATAACACACTGAGAGGGGCCCTGTACCCTGTATAGATTACACACTGAGAGGGGCCCTGTACCCTGTATATATAACACACTGAGAGGGGCCCTGTACCCTGTATATATAACACACTGAGAGGGACCCTGTACCCTGTATAGATTACACACTGAGAGGGGCCCTGTACCCTGTATAGATTACACACTGAGAGGGGCCCTGTACCCCGTATATATAACACACTGAGAGTGGCCCTGTACCCTGTATAGATTACACACTGAGAGGGGCCCTGTACCCTGTATAGATTACACACTGAGAGGGGCCCTGTACCCTGTATAGATTACACACTGAGAGGGGCCCTGTACCCTGTATATATAACACACTGAGAGGGGCCCTGTACCCTGTATAGATTACACACTGAGAGGGGCCCTGTACCCTGTCTAGATTACACACTAAGAGGGACCCTGAACCCTGTATATATAACACACTGAGAGGGGCCCTGTACCCTGTATATATAACACACTGAGAGGGTCCCTGTACCCTGTATAGATTACACACTGAGAGGGGCCCTGTACCCTGTATAGATTACACACTGAGAGGGACCCTGAACCCTGTGTATATAACACACTGAGAGGGGGCCCTGTACCCTGTATATATAACACACTGAGAGGGGCCCTGAACCCTGTATAGATTACACACTGAGAGGGGCCCTGTACCCTGTATAGATTACACACTGAGAGGGGCCCTTTCCCCTGTATATAATACACTGAGAGGGCCCTGTACCCTGTGTATATATCACACTGAGAGGGGCCCTGTACCCTGTATATATAACACACTGAGAGGGGCCCAGTAACCTGTATAAATTACACACTGAGATGGGGCCCTGTACCCTGTATAGATTACACACTGAGAGGGGCCCTGTACCCTGTATAGATTGCACACTGAGAGGAGCCCTGTACCCTGTATATATAACACACTGAGCTGGGGCCCTGTACCCTGTATAGATTACACACTGAGAGGGTCCCTGTACCCTGTATATATAACACACTGAGAGGGGCCCTGTACCCTGTATAGATTACACACTGAGAGGGGCCCTGTACCCTGTATATATAACACACTGAGAGGGGCCCTGTACCCTGCATATATAACACACTGAGAGGGGCCCTGTACCCTGTATATATAACACACTGAGAGGGGACCCTGTACCCTGTATATATAACACACTGAGAGGGGACCCTGCACCCTGTATATATAACACACTGAGAGGGGCCCTGTACCCTGTATATATAACACACTGATGGGGGCCCTGTACCCTGTATATATAACACACTGAGAGGAGCCCTGTACCCTGTATATATAACACACTGAGAGGGGACCCTGTACCCTGTATATATAACACACTGAGAGGGGCCCTGTACCCTGTATATATAACACACTGAGAGGGGCCCTGAACCCTGTATATATAACACACTGAGAGGGGCCCTGTACCCTGTATATATAACACACTGAGAGGGGCCCTGTGCCCTGTATAGATTACACAATGAGAGGGGCCCTGTACCCTGTATATATAACACGCTGAGAGGGTCCCATACCCTGTATAGATTACACACTGAGAGGGGACCCTGTACCCTGTATATATAACACATTGAGAGGGGCCCCGTATCCTGTATATATAACACACTGAGAAGGGCCCTGAACCCTGTATAGATTACACACTGAGAGGGGCCCTGTACCCTGTATATATAACACGCTGAGAGGGTCCCGTACCCTGTATAGATTACACACTGAGAGGGGACCCTGTACCCTGTATATATAACACACTGAGAGTGGCCTTGTACCTTGTATATATAACACACTGAGAGGGGCCCTGTACCCTGTATAGATTACACACTTAGAGGGGACCCTGTACCCTGTATAGATTACACACTGAGAGGGGCCCTGTACCCTGTATATATAACACACTGAGAGGGGCCCTGTACCCTGTATATATAACACACTGAGAGGGGCCCTGTACCCTGTATAGATTACACACTGAGAGGGGCCCTGTACCCTGTATATATAACACACTGAGAGGGGCCCTGTACCCTGTATATATAACACACTGAGAGGGACCCTGTACCCTGTATAGATTACACACTGAGAGGGGCCCTGTACCCTGTATAGATTACACACTGAGAGGGGCCCTGTACCCCGTATATATAACACACTGAGAGTGGCCCTGTACCCTGTATAGATTAGACACTGAGAGGGGCCCTGTACCCTGTATAGATTACACACTGAGAGGGGCCCTGTACCCTGTATAGATTACACACTGAGAGGGGCCCTGTACCCTGTATATATAACACACTGAGAGGGGCCCTGTACCCTGTATAGATTACACACTGAGAGGGGCCCTGTACCCTGTCTAGATTACACACTAAGAGGGACCCTGAACCCTGTATATATAACACACTGAGAGGGGCCCTGTACCCTGTATATATAACACACTGAGAGGGTCCCTGTACCCTGTATAGATTACACACTGAGAGGGGCCCTGTACCCTGTATAGATTACACACTGAGAGGTACCCTGAACCCTGTGTATATAACACACTGAGAGGGGGCCCTGTACCCTGTATATATAACACACTGAGAGGGGCCCTGAACCCTGTATAGATTACACACTGAGAGGGGCCCTGTACCCTGTATAGATTACACACTGAGAGGGCCCCATACCCTGTATATATAACACACTGAGTGGGGCCCTGTACCCTGTATAGATTACACAATGAGAGGGTCCCTGTACCCTGTATAGATTACACACAGAGAGGGGCCCTGTACCCTGTATATATAACACGCTGAGAGGGTCCCGTACCCTGTATAGATTACACACTGAGAGGGGACCCTGTACCCTGTATATATAACACACTGAGAGGGGCCCCGTACCCTGTATATATAACACACTGAGAAGGGCCCTGAACCCTGTATAGATTACACACTGAGAGGGGCCCTGTACCCTGTATATATAACACGCTGAGAGGGTCCCGTACCCTGTATAGATTACACACTGAGAGGGGACCCTGTACCCTGTATATATAACACACTGAGAGTGGCCTTGTACCTTGTATATATAACACACTGAGAGGGGCCCTGTACCCTGTATAGATTACACACTTAGAGGGGACCCTGTACCCTGTATAGATTACACACTGAGAGGGGCCCTGTACCCTGTATATATAACACACTGAGAGGGGCCCTGTACCCTGTATATATAACACACTGAGAGGGGCCCTGTACCCTGTATAGATTACACACTGAGAGGGGCCCTGTACCCTGTATAGATTACACACTGAGAGGGGCCCTGTACCCTGTATATATAACACACTGAGAGGGGCCCTGTACCCTGTATATATAACACACTGAGAGGGACCCTGTACCCTGTATAGATTACACACTGAGAGGGGCCCTGTACCCCGTATATATAACACACTGAGAGGGGCCCTGTACCCTGTATAGATTACACACTGAGAGGGGCCCTGTACCCTGTATAGATTACACACTGAGAGGGGCCCTGTACCCTGTATGGATTACACACTGAGAGCGGCCCTGTACCCTGTATATATAACACACTGAGAGGGGCCCTGTACCCTGTATAGATTACACACTGAGAGGGGCCCTGTACCCTGTATAGATTACACACTGAGAGGGACCCTGAACCCTGTGTATATAACACACTGAGAGGGGGCCCTGTACCCTGTATATATAACACACTGAGAGGGGCCCTGAACCCTGTATAGATTACACACTGAGAGGGGCCCTGTACCCTGTATAGATTACACACTGAGAGGGCCCCATACCCTGTATATATAACACACTGAGTGGGGCCCTGTACCCTGTATAGATTACACACTGAGAGGGTCCCTGTACCCTGTATATATAACACACTGAGAGGGGCCCTGTACCCTGTATATATAAAACACTGAGAGGGGGCCCTGTACCCTGTTTTTATTACACACTGAGAGGGCCCTGTACCCTGTATATATAACACACTGAGAAGGCCCTGTACCCTGTATATATAACACACTGAGAGAGGCCCTGTACCCTGTATATATAACACACTGAGAGGGGCCCTGTACCCTGTATATATAACACACTGAGAGGGGCCCTGTACCCTGTATAGATTACACACTGAGAGGGGCCCTGTACCCTGTATAGATTACACACTGAGAGGGGCCCTGTACCCTGTATATATAACACACTGAGAGGGGCCCTGTACCCTGTATATATAACACACTGAGAGGGGCCCTGTACCCTGTGTAGATTACACACTGAGAGGGGCCCTGTACCCTGTATAATTTACACACTGAGAGGGGGCCCTGTACCCTGTATATATAACACACTGAGAGGGGGCCCTGTACCCTGTAAAGATTACGCACTGAGAGTGCCCTGTACCCTGTATATATAACACACTGAGAGGGGCCTTGTACCCTGTATAGATTACACACTGAGAGGGGACCCTGTACCCTGTATAGATTACACACTGAGAGGGGACCCTGTACCCTGTATATATAACACACTGAGAGGGGCCCTGTGCCCTGTATAGATTATGATGTGGAGATGCCGGTGATGGACTGGGGTTGACAATTGTAAACAATTTTACAACACCAAGTTATAGTCCAGCAATTTTATTTTAAATTCACAAGCTTTCGGAGATTTTCTCCTTCCTCAGGCAAATGTTTCAAGATCTCCTTGAAGCCTACGCATTTATACATATTGAACAATAATAAATGGTGTTTACAGACTGCCCCTGCAACTGCCCGTTGCCAAGGCAATCACCGTGTTCAGACAGAGAGGTGTTACCTGCAGAACCTCCGAATACACATTCAATAAAAAAACAAACAGGGAAAAAAAAACAGAGAAAAAAAAACACAGAGAGAGGCAGAAACATCCGGAAGGCAGAGAGAGCCAGCAAATGACCCATTATATTAAAAACAGATAACATTTGTTCGCTGGTGGGGTAACGTGTAGCGTGACATGAACCCAAGATCCCGGTTGAGGCCGTCCTCATGGGTGCGGAACTTGGCTATCAATTTCTGCTCGACGATTTTGCGTTGTCGTGTGTCTCGAAGGCCGCCTTGGAGAACGCTTACCCGAAGGTCGGTGGATGAATGTCCATGACTGCTGAAGTGTTCCCCGACTGGGAGGGAACCCTCCTGTTTGGCGATTGTTGCGCGGTGTCCGTTCATCCGTTGTCGCAGCGTCTGCATGGTCTCGCCAATACGCCAACATTTTCATGCACAAGTTCGAGCAGGACTTCTTCACTGCACAAGACCTCCAACCAACACTATACACCAGATACATCGACGACATTTTCTTTCTATGGACCCACGGCAAGGAATCACTAAAGAGACTACACGATAACATCAACAAGTTCCATCCCACCATCAAGCTCACCATGGACTACTCCTCAGAATCAGTTTCTTTCTTGGACACACGAATCTCCATCAAAGACGGGCACCTCAGCACCTCACTCTACCGCAAGCCCACGGACAACCTCACGATGCTCCACTTTTCCAGCTTCCACCCTAACCACGTCAAAGAGGCCATCCCCTATGGACAGGCCCTGCGAATACACAGGGTCTGCTCAGACGAGGAGGAACGCGATGGACACCTACAGACGCTGAAAGACGCCCTAGTAAGAACGGGATATGACGCTCGACTCATCGATCGACAGTTCCGACGGGCCACAGCAAAAAATCGCATAGACCTCCTCAGGAGACTAACACGGGACGCAACCAACAGAGTACCCTTTGTCGTCCAGTACTTCCCCGGAGCGGAGAAACTACGCCATGTTCTCCGCAGCCTTCAACATGTCATCAATGAGGACAAACACCTCGCTATGGCCATCCCCACACCTCCACTACTCGCCTTTAAACAGCCACCCAACCTCAAACAGACCATCGTTCGCAGCAAACTACCTAGCTTTCAAGAGAACAGCGTCCACGACGCCACACAACCCTGCCACGGTAACCTCTGCAAGACATGCCAGATCATCGACACAGATACCACCATCACACGAGATGACACCACCCACCAGGTGCATGGTTCATACTCCTGTGACTCAGCCAACGTTGTCTACCTCATACGTTGCAGGAAAGGATGCCCCAGAGCATGGTACATTGGCGAGACCATGCAGACGCTGCGACAACGGATGAACGGACACCGCGCAACAATCGCCAAACAGGAGGGTTCCCTCCCAGTCGGGGAACACTTCAGCAGTCATGGACATTCATCCACCGACCTTCGGGTAAGCGTACTCCAAGGCGGCCTTCGAGACACACGACAACGCAAAATCGTCGAGCAGAAATTGATAGCCAAGTTCCGCACCCATGAGGACGGCCTCAACCGGGATCTTGGGTTCATGTCACGCTACACGTTACCCCACCAGCGAACAAATGTTATCTGTTTTTAATATAATGGGTCATTTGCTGGCTCTCTCTGCCTTCCGGATGTTTCTGCCTCTCTCTGTGTTTTTTTTTCTCTGTTTTTTTTTCCCTGTTTGTTTTTTTATTGAATGTGTATTCGGAGGTTCTGCAGGTAACACCTCTCTGTCTGAACACGGTGATTGCCTTGGCAACGGGCAGTTGCAGGGGCAGTCTGTAAACACCATTTATTATTGTTCAATATGTATAAATGCGTAGGCTTCAAGGAGATCTTGAAACATTTGCCTGAGGAAGGAGAAAATCTCCGAAAGCTTGTGAATTTAAAATAAAATTGCTGGACTATAACTTGGTGTTGTAAAATTGTTTACAATTGTCAACCCCAGTCCATCACCGGCATCTCCACATCATGACTACCATCGACACCACAAACTGCCGGCTCACAGTGGAAAGGATATCCAAGAAGATCGCGCATTTAGACACAGACATCAAGTTTTTACAGAGCTGCAAGAAAGCAGACAAGATCCCGAAAGGACTCCAGATCACGAACCCACTCAAGTCCACATACAACTCGGATTACGCTGAGAGACTCTGCCGCCGTACCTCTCGCACACTCCGCAACCATCTCATACACCAACTCTACAGCAGACGCCACAACCTCGAAACCAAGATAGAGTCCATACTCTCAACCTGTACTCAGGACACAGCAGACCAGCTACGTTATACCGCCAAACAGACGAGGCAACGGAACTACGCTGCCTACATGAAAACCAAGAGCAGGAAGCTTGAGAAACTCGGCATCACCACCAGCAACGACCAAGCTTCCCCTGGTACCACGGTTGCAACCACAGGGAAGTCTATTGTCAATTTATCCGACCACACCCTTCAACCAGACGAAATCGAAGTTCTCAGCCGAGGGCTCAATTTCTGCCCCACTACCAAAATGGATCCCACTAGTCTCGCGGCGGACACAGAGGAATTCATCAGGAGAATGAGGCTCCGGGAATTCTACCACAAACCCCAAGATTTCAGCAGCGAACCCAATGAGACAATCGACGATCCGGAACAGCAGACAGAGGGATCCACGGTACAGCAACCGAAGAGGAAAGAGTCAAACTGGACTCCTCCGGAGGGTCGCTGCCCTCAGCTGGACATGTATGCTCAAGCTGTCAGGAAATGCGTCAATGCCAGATTCATCAGCCGCACTCAGAAGACAGTCCAGAATGTCACCCGAGCACAACGCAACGCCATCAACGCTCTCAAGACCAACCGCAACATCGTCATCAAACCAGCGGACAAAGGAGGAGCCATAGTCATACAGAACAGAACAGACTATTGCAAAGAAGCATACCGACAACTGGACAACCAGGAACACTACAGACGGTTACCCGCAGATCCGACCAAAGAACACACCCACCAGCTCAACAAACTGATCAAGACCTTCGATCCAGACCTTCAAAGCATCCTACGCATTCTCATCCCACGTAATCCCCGCGTGGGAGACTTCTACTGCCTCCCAAAGATACACAAAGCCAACACACCCGGACGTCCCATCGTATCAGGCAACGGAACCCTGTGTGAGAACCTCTCTGGATACATCGAGGGCATCCTGAAACCCATCGTACAGGGAACCCCCAGCTTCTGTCGTGACACTACAGACTTCCTACAAAAACTCAGTACCCACGGACCAGTTGAACCAGGAACACTTCTCACCACGATGGACGTCTCGGCACTATACACCAGTATCCCCCACGATGACGGCATCGCTGCGACAGCATCAATACTCAACACCAACAACAGCCAATCTCCGGAAGCCATCCTACAACTCATCCGCTTCATCCTGGATCACAATGTCTTCACCTTCGATAACCAGTTCTTTACCCAAACACACGGAACAGCCATGGGGACCAAATTCGCACCCCAATACGCCAACATTTTCATGCACAAGTTCGAGCAGGACTTCTTCACTGCACAAGACCTCCAACCAACACTATACACCAGATACATCGACGACATTTTCTTTCTATGGACCCACGGCAAGGAATCACTAAAGAGACTACACGATAACATCAACAAGTTCCATCCCACCATCAAGCTCACCATGGACTACTCCTCAGAATCAGTTTCTTTCTTGGACACACGAATCTCCATCAAAGACGGGCACCTCAGCACCTCACTCTACCGCAAGCCCACGGACAACCTCACGATGCTCCACTTTTCCAGCTTCCACCCTAACCACGTCAAAGAGGCCATCCCCTATGGACAGGCCCTGCGAATACACAGGGTCTGCTCAGACGAGGAGGAACGCGATGGACACCTACAGACGCTGAAAGACGCCCTAGTAAGAACGGGATATGACGCTCGACTCATCGATCGACAGTTCCGACGGGCCACAGCAAAAAATCGCATAGACCTCCTCAGGAGACTAACACGGGACGCAACCAACAGAGTACCCTTTGTCGTCCAGTACTTCCCCGGAGCGGAGAAACTACGCCATGTTCTCCGCAGCCTTCAACATGTCATCAATGAGGACAAACACCTCGCTATGGCCATCCCCACACCTCCACTACTCGCCTTTAAACAGCCACC
Organism: Heptranchias perlo; assembly: GCF_035084215.1. NCBI lineage: Eukaryota > Metazoa > Chordata > Chondrichthyes > Hexanchiformes > Hexanchidae > Heptranchias > Heptranchias perlo. The sequence goes on along the minus strand of NC_090353.1, from coordinate 4,143,386 downwards.
CAACCTCAAACAGACCATCGTTCGCAGCAAACTACCTAGCTTTCAAGAGAACAGCGTCCACGACGCCACACAACCCTGCCACGGTAACCTCTGCAAGACATGCCAGATCATCGACACAGATACCACCATCACACGAGATGACACCACCCACCAGGTGCATGGTTCATACTCCTGTGACTCAGCCAACGTTGTCTACCTCATACGTTGCAGGAAAGGATGCCCCAGAGCATGGTACATTGGCGAGACCATGCAGACGCTGCGACAACGGATGAACGGACACCGCGCATCAATCGCCAAACAGGAGGGTTCCCTCCCAGTCGGGGAACACTTCAGCAGTCATGGACATTCATCCACCGACCTTCGGGTAAGCGTACTCCAAGGCGGCCTTCGAGACACACGACAACGCAAAATCGTCGAGCAGAAATTGATAGCCAAGTTCCGCACCCATGAGGACGGCCTCAACCGGGATCTTGGGTTCATGTCACGCTACACGTTACCCCACCAGCGAACAAATGTTATCTGTTTTTAATATAATGGGTCATTTGCTGGCTCTCTCTGCCTTCCGGATGTTTCTGCCTCTCTCTGTGTTTTTTTTTCTCTGTTTTTTTTTCCCTGTTTGTTTTTTTATTGAATGTGTATTCGGAGGTTCTGCAGGTAACACCTCTCTGTCTGAACACGGTGATTGCCTTGGCAACGGGCAGTTGCAGGGGCAGTCTGTAAACACCATTTATTATTGTTCAATATGTATAAATGCGTAGGCTTCAAGGAGATCTTGAAACATTTGCCTGAGGAAGGAGAAAATCTCCGAAAGCTTGTGAATTTAAAATAAAATTGCTGGACTATAACTTGGTGTTGTAAAATTGTTTACAACTGTATAGATTACACACTGAGAGGGGCCCTGTACCCTGTATATATAACACACTGAGAGGGGCCCTGTACCCTGTATAATTTACACACTGAGGGCCCTGTACCCTGTATAATTTACACACCGAGAGGGCCCTGTACCCTGTATAATTTACACACTGAGAGGGGCCCTGTACCCTGTATATATAACACACTGAGCCGGTTGCTGTCCGATTTCGATGGTTTCTGACTATTGGGTCTTGGTGATGATGAACCCCGCCCCCCTCACCAGGCAGCCCTTCCACTGAAGCTTTTCACAGGCCGGAGTGTTTGTTTCTAAGCCGTGGAAGGCAGACTGTCTGTGGGGGATGTCTTTGCAAAATGTGAGACCAGCACAGTTTTCAGCCCATGGTTTGGTTGTCCTGGTGACTGCAGCAATGGTGGCTCAGGAACAATGGAGAAGCGCAGTTCCCACACAGGCCTGGCAGTACGTCGCAGAATGAGTAAACACGCTTTCCCCCATCCCCCGACTCAGAGAGCCTAGCAACAGCTTCACAAGAACTTCTGTGAGTGAAAGAGTGAGGCACACCACAACACCAAGCACTGGCACATCAGTGATAGAGATATTTGTAAAAACTAACCGCACTTACAGAGAAACGTTGACAAGGGTGCGGCAAATGGGGTAAGAGAAGAGAAAAGTGTTGATGGAGGACTGGTTGCAACGGTGGAGGTCCACATCCAGAGTCCTGCATGACATGGGTGTACAGGCCTTCGAGAGAGTGCTTCGCCAGACCAGGTTCATATCAGGAAGGCACTTGCCTCCTTCCAATAATGGAAGATTGTCCAACGCCCAGATAGGCACTGCCCCCTCTCACTGGTGCCCTCCTGGAACATGACAGTCAGTCAACTCACACATGGCATCTACAGTTACACACGCCATACACACAGAGGCACAACAAAGCCTCTATTGCTCTGGAGCCTTTGGGATTCAAACTCCAAGATGCAGTCATGGCCGGTTTCAACTCACCTGGCGAGTAGTTACAGGTAACCAGGGCGGACTAGTGTCAGCTTGGCTCAGTTGATAGTACTCTCGAGTTGAGGTACAGATCAGCCATGAGCTAATTGAATGGTGGAATAGGCTCGAGGGGCTGAATGGCCTCCTCCTGTTCCTAATGATTCTATGTCTCTCAGTTGAGACGGTAAACCAAGGCCCCATCTGCGCTCTCAGGTGGGCGTAAAAGATCCCATGACAATATCCGAAGAAGAACAGGGGAGTTCTGGCCAGTATTCATCCCTCAACCAATATCACAAGAATAAAACAGATTATCGGGTCATTTATCTCATTGCTGTTTGTGGGATCTTGCTGTGCGCAAATTGGCTGTTGTGTTTTCTACATTACAACAGTGACTACACTTCAGAAGTACTTTATTGGTTGTAAAGCATTTTGAGACGTCATTCAGAGGTACCATTGATGCTCGCTCAGACCGTAGATTACGAGCTTATGAAGAGATGTCCTCCAGCAGTGGCAGGTTGGGCTACATGGGAGAGCCCTGTACTGATTCAGGGGCATCAGAGCTAGTCGTGAGCACAGACACTAGGGGGACAAGTTTCCTCTTTGGTTACCAGTGAAGTAGCAGAATCTGATGGTTGTACAGCAGGTGGGATAGTCCCCAGGACCCCTCCACACTAACTCAATACCCCTCCATGTTGAGCACCACTTGGAAGAAGCACTGAGGAAGGCAAAGGCACAGAACATAGTCTGGTTAGTCTAGCTGAGTCCTGAAGGACACAGCTGCCAGCCTGGGCCAAGGTGGTGAGGGAACCAACAGCAACTTGACCCTTGACCTACAGCTCCAGACAAATTCCACTGAAGCGCTGGAAGTACCCGCCCTCACTTCCAGCAGAATTTTGCAGCTCAGGAAAAAAAGGGGCAGATACCTGGCAGAACGGGGCCCTGCCCCAAATTCTGACCTGCCTGTCTGCGCTGTCCTTGCCCAGGCTGCCCCTGGCCGCACTGCCCCTGCCCCTGCCTGCTCCCCTCCTCCCCTCGATGGCCAAGGAGTCTCGGACCCATGGTCTGTTAGTGTATTATACCATCGCCACACCCCTTCCACATCTCTATCAAACAGTGGAAGATACAATACCGCAGTGTAGTGGAGATGTTACTGGACCAGTAATCCAGCGGCCTTGCCTAATAATCCAGAGAACATGTTCAAAGCCCATTTTGAATGCTGTTTAAAAACTGTGGAAATAAAAAGCTGGTATCAGTAAAAGTGACCATGAAACTGTGGGATTGTTGTAAAAGCCCAACTGGGTCACTAAATATCCTTTAGGGAAGGAAACCTGCCGTCCTTACCCGGTCTGGCCTATATGTGACTCCAGTCCCACATCAATGGACTCGACTCTTAACCGCCCTCTGAAGTGGCCTAGCAAGCCCCTCAATTGTATCACACTGCTACAAAGAATGCAGCCCACCACCACCTTCTCAGGGCAGCTAGAAATGGGCAATAAATGCCGGCCTTGACAGCGATGGCAACATCCCTAGATTGAATTTTGTAAAAACAGGACTCCAGAATCCAGTGTACGACACACTGGGAGAAGCTGCTATCCTTCATTTTAACAATTTTTCCCTAATAATAAAACTATATTTTTTGTTTGCCTCTCTACATAACACAGAGCCTTGTCACCTCAGCAGTTCAATATACTCGTGCACCCTGTATATTGCTGCCCTGTGTGTTTGGTAGAGTGACACTCCCTTATTGACAAGTTGAGAATGTTCGATTGATAAGGAAATTACTGGTAAACAAGCACATGAATCAAAGCACAAACATTCCCCAGTACATCAAACAATGGCCCTCTCTCCAAATGACCGGGAGTTATCTCAGTGACTGCAGGATGAACTGAGACCTCAATAACCAGGGCTGGAAACCACCTTTGCTATGAACTGGCAGATGACTCTTTTCTAGTCAATCATTCAAGTTAATGTTGTGAAGATGAGCTAACTACTTGGAATGCAAAGACCAATTCAAAGAATCAATCATGACGAGCTGGGCCAATGATTGAGAGGTGAGTGCCCTTACCACAGTGAAGAGCTCGACTTTTTCTCCACTTTGAGATCAGCTTTAAGAATGGCTCCAAACTGAGGCCCATCACAGGCGACATATTAGAAACATAGAAAATAGGAGCAGGAGTAGGCCATTCGGCCCGTCAAGCCTACCCTATATGATCATGGCTGATCCTCTATCTCAATACAATATTCCCGCTCTCTCCCCATACCCCTTGATGCCTTTTGTGTCCAGAAATCTCTCTATCTCCTTCTTAAATATATTCAGTGACTTGGCCTCCACTGCCTTCTGTGGAAGAGAATTCCACAGGTTCAGCACCCTCTGAGTGAAGAAATTTCTCCTCATCTCAGTCCTAAATGTCCCATCCCTCATCCTGAGACTGTGACCCCTCGCTCTGGACCCCCCAGCCAGGGGAAACATCCTCCCTGTATCCAGTCTGTCTAGCCCTGTCAGGATTTTATATGTTTCAATGAGATCCCCTCTCATTCTTCTAAACTCGAGTGAATACAGGCCGAGTCGACCCAATCTCTCCTCATACGACAGTCCTGCCATCCCAGGAATCAGTCTGGTGAATCTTCGCTGCACTCCCTCTATGGCAAGTATATCCTTTCTTAGGTAAGGAGACCAAAACTGCACACAATTCACCAGGTGTGGTCTCACCAAGGCCCTGTATAACTGCAGTAAGACATCCTTGCTCCTGTACTCAAATCCTTTTGCAATGAAGGCCAACAAACCATTATTGGACCACTCAGCTCCAGGCCTCATTACAGCCTTGGTCCAATCATGGACAAAAGAGCTGAATTCCAGAGGTGAGGGTGACTGCCCTTGACATTAAGGCAGCATTTGACCGAGTGTGGCACCAAGGAGCCCCAGTAAAATTGAAGTCAATGGGAATCAGGGGGGAAACTCTCCAGTGGCTGGAGTCATACCTAGCACAAAGGAAGATGGTAGTGGTTGTTGGAGGCTAATCATCTCAGCCCCAGGACATCACTGCAGGAGTTCCTCAGGGCAGTGTCTTAGGCCCAACCATCTTCAGCTGCTTCATCAATGACCTTTCCTCCATCATAAGGTCAGAAATGGGGATGTTCGCTGATAATTGCACAGTGTTCAGTTCCATTCGCAACCCCTCAAATAATGAAGCAGTCCGAGCCCGCATGCAGCAAGACCTGGACAACATCCAGGCTTGGGCTGATAAGTGGCAAGTAACATTCACGCCAGACAAGTGCCAGGCAATGACCATCTCCAACAAGAGAGAGTCTAACCACCTCCCCTTGACATTCAACGGCATTACCATCGCCAAATCCCCCACCATCAACATCCTGGGGGGTCACCATTGACCAGAAACTTAACTGGACCAGCCACATAAATACTGTGGCTACAAGAGCAGGTCAGAGGCTGGGTATTCTGCAGTGAGTGACTCATCTCCTGACTCCCCAAAGCCTTTCCACCATCTACAAGGCACAAGTCAGGAGTGTGATGGAATACTCTCCACTTGCCTGGATGAGTGCAGCTCCAACAACACTCAAAAAGCTCGACACCATTCAGGACAAAGCAGCCCGCTTGATTGGCACCCCATCCACCACCGTAAACATTCACTCCCTTCACCACCGGCGCACTGTGGCTGCAGTGTATACCATCCACAGGATGCACTGCAGCAACTCGCCAAGGCTTCTTCAACAGCACCTCCAAAACCCTCGAACTCTACCACCTAGAAGGACAAGAGCAGCAGGTACATGGGAACAACACCACCTGCACGTTCCCCTCCAAGTCACACACCATCCCGACTTGGAAATATATCGCCGTTCCTTCATCATCGCTGGGTCAAAATCCTGGAACTCCCTTCCTAACAGCACTGTGGGAGAACCTTCACCACACGGACTGCAGCTGTTCAAGAAGACGGCTCACCACCACCTTCTCATGGGCAATTAGGGATGGGCAATAAATGCTGGCCTCGCCAGCGATGCCCAAATCCCATGAACGAATAAAAAAAAAATTTGCCTTCCTAACTGCTTGCTGCACCTGCATGTTTGCTTTCAGTGACTGGTGTACAAGGACACCCAGGTCCCTTTGTACATCAACATTTCCCAATCTATTACCATTTAAATAATACTCTGCCTTTCTGTTTTTCCTTCCGAAGTGGATAACTTCACATTTATCCACATTATACTGCATCTGCCATGTATTTGCCCACTCACTCAACTTGTCTAAATCACCTTGAAGCCTCTTTGCATCCTCCTCACAACTCACAATCCCACCTAGTTTTGTGTCATCAGCAAACTTGGAAATGTTACATTTGGTTCCCTCATCCATATCATTGATATATATTGTGAATAGCTGGGGCCCAAGCACTGATCCCTGCGGTACCCCACTAGTCACTGCCTGCCACCCCGAAAAAGACCCGTTTATTCCTACTCTCTGTTTCCTGTCTGTTAACCAATTCTCAATCCATGCCAGTATATTACCCCTAATCCCATGTGCTTTAATTTTGCACACTTATCTAAGGTTCTCCCTTATCTATTCTACCAGTTACATCCTCAAAAAACTCCAGTAGGTTTGTCATGATTTCCCTTTCATAAATCCATGTTGACTTTGTCTAATCCTGTTGATATTTTCTAAGTGTCCTGTTATCACATCCTTTATAATAGACTCTAGCATTTTCCCTACTACTGATGTTAGGCTAACAGGTCTGTAATTCCCTGTTTTCTCTCTCCCTCCTTTTTTAAATAGTGGGGTTACATTTGCCACCCTCCAATCTGCAGGAACTGTTCCATAATCTATAGAATTTTGGAAGATGACAACTAATGCATCCACTATTTCCATGGCTACCTCTTTTAGTACTCTGGGATGCAGATTATCAGGCCCTGGGGATTTATCGGCTTTCAGTCCCATTAATTTCTCCAGCACTATTTTTTTACTAATACTAATTTCCTTTAATTCCTCCTTCTCACTAGTCCCTTGGTTCCCTCGCATTTCTGGGAAGTTATTTGTGTCCTCTTCCATGAAGACAGAACCAAAGTATTTGTTTAATTGCTCTGCCATTTCCCTGTTCCCCATTATAAATTCTCCTGTTTCTGACTGTAAGGGACCTACATTTGTCTTCACTAATCTTTTTCTTTTTACATACTTGTAGAAGCTTTTACAGTCCACTTTAATGTTCCTTGCACATTTACTCCCTTGCTCTATTTTTCCCTCTTAATCAATCTCTTGGTCCTTTTTTGCTGAATTCTAAACTACTCCCAATCCTCAGGCTTGCTACTTTTTCTGGCAACTTTATATGACTCCTCTTTGGATCTAATACTATCCTTAATTTATTTTGTTAGCCAGGGTTGGGCTGCTTTTCCTTTTGTATTTTTGCGCCAGAAAGGAATGTATAAATTGTTGCAATTCATGCATTCGTTCCTTAAATGTTAGCCATTGCCTATCCACCATCATGCCTTTTAATGAAGCTTCCCAATCTATCATGGCCAACTCACTCCTCAAACCTTCGGAGTTTCCTTTGTTTAGATTTAGGACCCTAGTTTCGGATTGGACTACTTCACTTTCCATCTTAATGAAGATTTCTATCATGTTATGGTCACTCTTCCCTGAAGGACCCCGCACAACAAGATTATTAATTAACCCCTTCTCATTGCACAATGCCTAATCTAGGATAGCCTGTTCCCTGGTTGGCTGCTCAACGCACTGGTCTAAAAAACCATCTCGTACACACTCCAGGAATTCATCCTCCACAGTATTATTGCTAATTTGGTTTGACCAGTCTATATGTAGATTAAAGTCACCCATGATTACTGTAGTCCCTTGTTACATGCATCTCTAATTTCCTGTTTGATCCCATCCCCTACATTACCACTACTGTTTGGAGACCTATAGACAACTCCCACCAGTGTTTTCTGCCCCTTGGTGCTTCTTAACTCCACCCAGACTGATTCTACATCTTGATTTTCTGAGCCAATATCCTCTCACTATTGCTCTGATTTCACCCTTTACTAACAATGCCACCCCACCTCCTTTTCCTTTTTGCCTGTCCTTCCTAAATATCAAATATCCTTGGATATTCAGCTCTCAGCCTTGGTCACACCGCAGCCATGTCTCCGTAATCGCAATTATATCATATCCATTTACATCTATTTGCACTGTTAATTCGTCTTTCTTATTACAAATTCTTCGTGCATTCAGATGCAGTGCCTTTAGATTTGTCTTTTTAACATTTTGAGACATCTTAACATTTTTTTGTACTATGGCCCTATTTATCTTACCACCATTTTTTCTTACCTGGACCCTATTTGTTGTCTTTTGTTTGTACGCTCTGTCCCTTCCTGACACAATCTGGTTATCCTGACCCCAATCACTTTCCTGCACAGCTTCTTTGTCTTTTCTCTTTAGCATTCTGGATTTCTCTCCACCGGGACCCTCCCCCCCCCTTATTTAGTTTAAAGCCCTATCTACCTCCCTAGTTATTCGATTCGCTAGAACTCTGATCCCAGCATGGTTCAGGTGTAGTCCATCCCAATGGAACAGCTCCCTCTTTCCCCAGTACTGGTGCCAGTGCCCCATGAATCGAAACCCCTTCTCCCACATCAATCCTTGAGCTGCGCATTCATCTCCCTGATCCTATTGACCCTATGCCAATTTGCTCGTGTCTCAGGTAATAATCCAGAGATTATCACCTTTGTGGTTCTGCTTTTTAATTTAGTCCCTAGCTGCTCAAACTCTCTCAGCAGAACCTTTTTCTTAGTCCTACCTATGTCGTGGTACCTACGTGGACTACGACAACTGGATCCTCCCCCTCCCACTCCAAGTTCTTCTCCAGCAGATATCCTTAACCCCGGCACCGGGTAGGCAACACAGCCTTCGGGACTCTCGCTCTTGGCTGCAGAGAACAGTGTCTATCCCTCTAACTATACTGTCGCCTACTACAACCACATTCCTTTTTACTCCCCCCACTTGAACGGCCCCCTGTACCACGGTGCCGTGGTCAGTTTGCTCGTCCTCCCTGCAGTCCCCGTACTTGTCCACAAGGGTTGCAGGAACCTCAAATCTTTTGGACAAGCGCCTAATTGAGGCCTTATAATGCAAATTTATTGAAAAGTTAAGGCAGATACCGAGGAGTTTGCATCAGCGATAGACAAACATTTTCCCCTTCATTGTGGCATCTACACTCCTACATTACAACAGTGACTACACGTCTAAAGTACTTCATTGGCTGTGAAGCTCTTTGAGACATCCTGAAAGGCGCTGTATAAATACAAGTTTTTTCTTTCTTACACGCCTCAATATCACTACTCATGTATGTTAATATGTGCCAGAATAACAGTAACGATTCCACACGGGTCAGGGTGACCCTGTCTGACAGCTCACCAGAGGTCACAACTTCCTCCCCCACAATTCTAACAAGATCAAAGTCATTCTGTTTGGCTCTTGCCCCAGATTCTGTCCCCTGGTTCCCCCACTCCCAATTCCATCCTTGGTGTCTGAGCTTCAAACCCCATCACCAAAGCCCAACTATTTCTCCCCCATAACATCACCGGCCTGTGTATCAAACACATCTCCACCATTGCTAAAATTCACACCCACCCCTTCACTGTCCTGAGCTTTGACTTCTACAATATTCTCCTTGCTGGCCTCCCGAACTCCAACCTCCAATCCACCCCAAACCCTGCAGCCCACAGACTCCCCCGACCTGCTCCCACTCACTTATCATCCCAGCCCTCTCCCACCTACTACTTTGTGCTGTCCTCCTCGCTCCCAGTTGTGAAACACTTGAGATGTTTTGCTGTGTTAAAGACACATTTGTTTCTTTGCAATCATTGGCAACTTGGCCAACGGGTGACATACAGCTCTGCTGCGAGCTCAGGATCAGCGGCTTAGGGTGATGGGAGTATAGATTGCACTAACGTGATGGCATTTGTCTCATTGGCGAGAAGTCCCCAGAAAGAGAAGTGAATATTTAAGGTGTGGCATGAATCCAGCGGGTGAGGGAAGTGGGGGGGTTGGGGCGAGTGGGAAATCCCATGAAGTATTGACCGTGAGACCCCGGTGATTGTAACTCCCAGGCCCCACCTGTGTAGCCCACTTCAGTCTCCCGCCCAAACCCTGCGGGAAGCACTAGCTGACCAGTAGGTGGGAGCAGGAGGCCATCGCCGGGGACCTGACCCAACGGTCATCAGCGGTCAGACCAGTGGCTCAGTTCCTCCCGGCCTACAAGGAAACCAAAAAAAATATTGAATTTAAGTACTTTTCTGGCTCCACTGCTGTTTGCCGGCAGGTTTGGCCTGGTGAGGAAGGCATGACGGGACAGGCCTCAGGTTAAAATTGCAGTCGGGCCCCCAGGAGAGCATCAGAACGCGAACCGCACCTTTAAATCAGGACCCCACTGGCTTCCGGCAGGCGTCCAGCTCGCGCCTGCTCATTCCAATCGTCGGGAAGGCAGTGGGATCACAGCAGGCAAGTTGCCACTCTCATTTTAACTGCCCGCCTAGTATACGCTGGACGGTCAGGGCTAAAATCGGCCTTTTACTGTGTACTTTCCCTTCCCAGATGCCCATTCGCCACCAATGCCACTTCAGTTGGTCTGCCACCTGCGCACTAATGAGTCTGTTTGTCCCCTCGCTGCCAAAGCTGCAAGAACGAACCCCATCTCCTCCCCCCACTGAGGTGACATTTCCAAACATCGACAAGAGGGGTAGTTTAAATCAGCAGGTTTATTAAAACAAAGAGCACCTGTACATATTTATATCAACAATACCGATCTCAACGTAAATAGGTCTGTTGTCCGCAAATGACGTCACATCCTGTCACATGACTTGCGGTCACAGTCCTCTGGTTGCTATAGGAGACGACGGCTCAATTTACACTCATTAATACCATGACCCTTTGGGTAGCAACTATCCATTCAAAACAGCTGAAGCTGTATTGTGGTGTTCACCTATCGTCCGTACTCTGTCAAAGGTCCAGTGTGAGGAGCATCTGAAATTCATTGTTTTACTGAAACACACTGGCATTGTGAGTACAGGGCCGGCCAATGAGGCTCGATTACAAGGCACTCCTCGAACACAGATCAAACCTTACACCAAAACCTTCAGGCTGCGATTCCTGTCCCATATAAACAGCGGCCCTCACGAGGCATAACTCATCAAACACAGAGTTCGGGGGCTTGATACACAGTTCAGTAAAGTGCTTCTAACAGACATAGGAAGCACTGCGGGGAGACTGAAGTGTGGGCCGAGGGCTGTGGAACAGTCCACTTATAAACATCCAGCCACAATTAGGGTTGCCAACTCTGGTTGGATGTATTCCTGGAGGTTTCATCGCATAACCATCCCCAATCTCCAATATTTTCATAATTAATAAACAAAAGTATTCAAAGAAAATTAAAAACACACACAATTCTGTTTTAAGAGCCCTATGATTTCTTTCCTGGGTTGTTCAAGCAGCATCCTGGAGATTAATCTTTAATGCTAATCCTGGAGGGTTGGAAACCCGATGGGGGCTGGAATTCTGAACTGCGGAGTTGGCAAAGCTCCTGCCAGAGGCTGAGTGAGAGCGGCAGACTGGCATTAAACGATCGGTTGGCAGGTTAGTGCTTTTGTTCAGGAGCTACCGGGATCTCCGGTTTTGAAAAACACAGAGAGCTAATGTTTTAATTCACACCATCAGCGTCCTTTAGTAAAGGGAGTGACCATAATGTTTACATAGGCTGAGTTGCCCAAACAACCTTCAGACTCGGTTATAACACATTCACAGTACAAAGCAAGGCACTTTCATCAGTGGGAAAACTAATCTACCTCTTCATCATCCAACCAGGAGCTAAGGTCAGCATTTTTAGTAAAAGTTTTTTTGAAAGTCAGTCAGGACTGGATTTATCAGCACTTCATAGGGAGGGGTCAGTGCACTGTACACTGTACCCGTGCACCGGGAGGGAGGGGTCAGTGCACTATACACTGTACCCGTGCACCGGGAGGGAGGGGTCAGTGCACTATACACTGTACCCGTGCACCGGGAGGGAGGGGTCAGTGTACTATACACTGTACCCGTGCTCCGGGAGGGAGGGGTCAGTGCACTATACACTGTACCCGTGCACCGGGAGGGAGGGGTCAGTGCACTATACACTGTACCCGTGCTCCGGGAGGGAGGGGTCAGTGCACTATACACTGTACCCGTGCTCCGGGAGGGAGGGGTCAGTGTACTATACACTGTACATCTTTGGATACCATATATAAAATATCTAAATTATTTTGGCAATATCACAATAGAAGTAATATCTAACAGGTTCATATGCAATTACCGTACATGATATTTACAGTAATTTTACAATATATACAAATAAATATCTTCTCAAAAAGTAAACCCAAGGCCTAAAGGTGAGTCCTATTGTGGGGATAAACATTTGCTCGCCAGTGCTGATTCTAGATGTGCTGATTTGGTCCAGTGGAACATCACCAGTAACTCCTCTCAGTGGTTGTGACCGTGGGGACTGCAATAGGGAGAGAGGTAAAAGGTGAAACAAAACGTCAGCTTTCTCAGCTCTGCCGAGTAACAGATACACCAGTTCTGATAGTCTGCACCTGACCAGCAGATCTGCCTGAACCCCAAGACCCAGTAACCTCCCCAGCCACCCCTCGCTGTATCGCTTCTGCACTCGATCTGGTGAGAGCATCAAAAGTTGAATGGACAGGTGGCATTCCAGAAAGATCTAAGACGTGGAAACTGGACAAGAGCTCACGATGGTGTCCGAACAATTCCTTGTTAAAATAATGGCTGCCACAGTGCAAAGGCCCTCAGGGCTGCAATAGAATTTATTTTTAAAAAATTCCAGAAGTGTTGATCGATTGTACCAGACAAGGCAACCCTTTCAATTTTATACCCCAGGGATGCAACGGTGCTCTGACACTGCACTTTACTGAGGCGTCATTGGCTGCAGATACGTCGGATCAGGCTTTCCTGTTATCAACCAATCAGCTGCCATCCCGTCTGGTGGAAAATTCCAGAAACGGCGGGAGAGACTGGAGGGCAGTTTCCCACCGATGAAATTGGGTGGGGGGATGGAGCGGGGGGAGTGGAAATTCCAGGCCATGGGGACTGGATCGTCGAGCCTGCGTTAATCAAATTACAGATTCTTTGAAGGACGAGGGGTCTCTGAAATGCTGATAAAATTTAACCAAATAGGTTTGCGTTTTCCAAGTGCTGTCAGACTGAAACTGCTCCAAACTTCAGTTCACACCTCGCCTGCCTGATTGTTATTAACATTTGATCACCTGGGTATTGGCAAGAAATCAAAATTGGAGAAGATGTCACTCATAGACTTTCTTGGGTCTTCAGTTCCCTATCTCCTCACCACAATGTGTTAATATAACAACATCAACTTGCATTTATATAGCGCCTCTAACATGGTAAAACGTCCCCGGGCGCTTCACAGGAGCGATTATCAAACAAAATTTGACACCGAGCCACATTAGGACAGGTGACCAAAGAGGTAGGTTTTAAGCAGCATCTTAAAGGAGGAGAGAGAGGTGGAGAGGTTTAGGGAGGGAATTCCAGAGCTTAGGGCCTAGGCGGGTGAAGGCACGGCCGCCAGTGGAGCGGTGAAGGAAATCGGGGATGCGCAAGAGGCCAGAATTGGAGGAGCGCAGAGATCTCGGAGGGTTGTAGGGTTGTAGGAGATTACAGAGATAGGGAGGGGTGAGGCCATGGAGCGATTTGAAAACAAGGATGAGAATTTTAAAATTGAGGCGTTGCCAGACCGGGAGCCGATGTAGGTCAGTGAGCACAGGGGTGACGGGTGAACGGGACTTGGTGTGAGTTAGGATACGGGGCAGCAGAGTTTTGGATGAGCTCAAGTATAATGAGGGTGGAAGATGGGAGGCCGGCCAGGAGAGCATTGGAATAGTCAAGTCTAGAGGTAACAAAGGCATGGATGAGGGTTTCAGCAGCAGATGAGCTGAGGCAGGGACGGAGACGGGCGATGTTATGGAGGTGGAAGTGGGCGGTCTTGGTGATGGAGCAGAAATGTGGTCAGAAGCTCATCTCAGGGTCAAATAGGACACTGAGGTTACGAACGGTCTGGTTCAGCCTCAGACAGTGGCCAGGGAGAGGGATGGAGTCGGTGACTAGGGAACGGAGTTTGTGGCGGGGACCGAAGTCAATGGCTTCAGTCCTCCCAATGTTTAATTGGAAGGAAATTTCTGCTCATCCAATACTGGTGTTTTCAGATGATGTCACCGAAGGGCAGCATGTAGATGAGAAATAGGGGTGGCCAATGATAGATCCTTGGAGAATTCCAGAGGTAACGGTGCGGGAGCGGGAAGAGAAGCCATTGCAGGAGATTCTCTGGCTACGACTGGACAGATAGGAATGGAACCAGGCGAGTGGAATAGGGGCTCGCTGAGCAATCATTCGATATCATTTATTAACCGGTGACCATTTCCAAGATCTCAGAGAGTATTTGAACTGTTCCTTTTGTTTTAAACAGTCAGTACAGTTTTTAAGATTGCATAATGTGGTTTACTGAACTGTGTCTGTTTTGCTTCTGTCCAATATTTTGTCTGTAAATAAATCTGAACGAGCAGTTTACAGCCTGTTTGATTTGGTCTTCAGAGGTAATGGGAGCATGTGGTGAGAATCCCATGTATTTTCCAGAGTATTGTACCATAAATATGGGTTCAGTGTTCGACCTGCTTGTACCAACCCAAACATGGCTGTGAATAAAGGCATGGGGTGGGAAATAGTCTGCACATGCAGCGCCTCCACCGGGAGGGCCCAGATTGGGCCTCAGGCCTAGTTGACATGTTTCTGTGCGAGCCTGTCGGGCCTCCACGGGCAGCTCCCACATCAAGGATGACGAATGTGTAGCTGTTTGCCTCTCCTGCAGCTGCCCAAAGGGATAGGGGTTTGGAGCAGAAATGGGGGGAGGGGGAATCAGGAGCGTGACGGAGTCGGGGGAGGGGGCGATCGGGAGTCGGGGGAGGGGGCGATCGGGAGCGTGATGGAGTCGGGGGAGGGGGCGATCGGGAGCGTGATGGAGTCGGGGGAGGGGGTGATCGGGAGCGTGACGGAGTCGGGGGAGGGAGGCAATCGAGAGTCGGGGAGGGGGCGATCGGGAGTGCGACGGAGTCGGGGGAGGGAGGCAATCGAGAGTCGGGGGAGGGGGCGATCGGGAGCGTGACGGAGTCGGGGGAGGGGGGTGATCGGGAGCGTGACGGAGTCGGGGGAGGGGGGTGATCGGGAGTCGGGGGAGGGGGCGATCGGGAGTCGGGGGAGGGGGCGATCGGGAGTCGGGGGAGGGGGCGATCGGGAGTCGGGGGAGGGGGCGATCGGGAGCGTGACGGAGTCGGGGGAGGGGGGTGATCGGGAGCGTGACGGAGTCGGGGGAGGGGGGTGATCGGGAGTCGGGGGAGGGGGCGATCGGGAGTCGGGGGAGGGGGCGATCGGGAGCGTGACGGAGTCGGGGGAGGGGGGTGATCGGGAGTCGGGGGAGGGGGCGATCGGGAGTCGGGGGAGGGGGCGATCGGGAGCGTGACGGAGTCGGGGGAGGGGGGTGATCGGGAGTCGGGGGAGGGGGCGATCGGGAGCGTGACGGAGTCGGGGGAGGGGGGTGATCGGGAGCGTGACGGAGTCGGGGGAGGGGGGTGATCGGGAGTCGGGGGAGGGGGCGATCGGGAGCGTGACGGAGTCGGGGGAGGGGGTGATCGGGAGCGTGACGGAGTCGGGGGAGGGAGGCAATCGAGAGTCGGGGGAGGGGGCGATCGGGAGCGTGACGGAGTCGGGGGAGGGGGGTGATCGGGAGCGTGACGGAGTCGGGGGAGGGGGGTGATCGGGAGTCGGGGGAGGGGGCGATCGGGAGTCGGGGGAGGGGGCGATCGGGAGCGTGACGGAGTCGGGGGAGGGGGGTGATCGGGAGTCGGGGGAGGGGGCGATCGGGAGCGTGACGGAGTCGGGGGAGGGGGGTGATCGGGAGCGTGACGGAGTCGGGGGAGGGGGGTGATCGGGAGTCGGGGGAGGGGGCGATCGGGAGCGTGACGGAGTCGGGGGAGGGGGGTGATCGGGAGTCGGGGGAGGGGGCGATCGGGAGCGTGACGGAGTCGGGGGAGAGGGGTGATCGGGAGTCGGGGGAGGGGGCGATCGGGAGCGTGACGGAGTCGGGGGAGGGGCGGATCGGGAGTCGGGGGAGGGGGCGATCGGGAGCGTGACGGAGTCGGGGGAGGGGGGGATCGGGAGTCGGGGGAGGGGGCGATCGGGAGCGTGACGGAGTCGGGGGAGGGGGGCGATCGGGAGTGCGACGGAGTCGGGGGAGGGGGGCGATCGGGAGCGCGACGGAGTCGGGGGAGGGGGGCGATCGGGATTCGGGGGAGGGGAGCGATCGGGATTCGGGGGAGGGGGCGATCGGGAGCGTGACGGAGTCGGGGGAGGGGGCGATCGGGATTCGGGGGAGGGGAGCGATCGGGATTCGGGGGAGGGGAGCGATCGGGAGCGTGACGGAGTCGGGGGGGGCGATCGGGAGTCGGGGGGGGGGCGATCGGGAGTGCGATGGAGTCGGGGGAGGGGGCGATCGGGAGTGCGATGGAGTCGGGGGAGGGGCGATCGGGAGTCGGGGGAGGGGGCGATCGGGAGTCGGGGGAGGGGGCGATCGGGAGTGCGACGGAGTCGGGGGAGGGGGCGATCGGGAGTGCGATGGAGTCGGGGGAGGGGGGCGATCGGGAGTGCGATGGAGTCGGGGGAGGGGGGCGATCGGGAGTCGGGGGAGGGGGCGATCGGGAGTCGGGGGAGGGGGCGATCGGGAGTCGGGGGAGGGGGCGATCGGGAGTCGGGGGAGGGGGCGATCGGGAGTCGGGGGAGGGGGCGATCGGGAGTCGGGGGAGGGGGCGATCGGGAGTCGGGGGAGGGGCGCAGCACTCCAGCTCCTCCTGGCCCTACAGCAACAATCAGATTTAATTTTGATAAAAATAAACTTGTTTGTCACAGGGGCCGCTGACGAACCCCGAGTGGAGCAGGCCCGTCTCACTCTCCGACAGTCACCAACCAATTTGGGCAGTGGACCTAAAACATGCGTTACATATGTAAGGGGCCTAACACCTGTTTTAGTCGGCCACCTTGGATGCCTGCGAAGCTTCCTTTACCAACATGGTGGCGCTTGTAACGCAGGCGCAGATCGGGCGCGGGGCGCTCCGCCCCAAAATTGTTCCTTTTTGCCCCCCCCAGGACTAATTTCTACCTCATTGGTTTTGGTTGATACAAATGGAGTCTGTTGACATAAACTGTGGTGAACACGAGTGCAAGAGTTGGGAAATAGCCCGAACTGGAACAGAAACTCGGGGGTAAAACATTGTTACTCCTCCACTTCGATTCTTGAAATCCAAAATTGAATTCCTGAAAACTGGACAATGGGATTTGAACGGATTCCACTCTTGACTCTGAAGGTTGGGAGGACCACAGGAACAATCCTGAGTCTAAGATCTCACAGTGGAGTCTAAACCCCAGATCTACGCTCCGCAGATGATTTTCTATCACCAACTGATGACTTGGGGGGAGGGGGACGAAGCCCACAGCTCAGTTACTTCCGCTGCTCGGCTACAGGCGGCGGCATTGGTTTACAGAGATGGAGGAAAGAGGATAAGAAGATGAGAGTTAGTTGCAGCTCATAGTTACCTGACAGTAGACACTAACTCCAGGCTGGGTGGACATTTAATGAAGATGGCTTCCTGAGAGGGGGAGATCCCAGCCGAGGCGTCCTTCAAACAGAACGCCATCCTAGAGAGGCAGAGACAAGACAGTGGGTGAGTCATCACAGAAACCCAAGGGGTTTTAAACAGAACTGAATGGAAAAGAAAACTCAAATGGCTTTCTCTTAATATTTCATTGTCCAATAATCTGTCACCAAACTGGCAACACATCCGAGGGCTTGGTGTTAATCCTCCTTTCTCTACCATTTACATATTTAACAAAATATTTCCATTGATGGATTCTCCGTTAATCTGACCTCACAAAGACGGATGATGCAGGGTGAAATACTGACCCTGGTCCCTCAGAAGCAAGCTCCCTACCCTGCTCAGGGACTTTCCTCATAGTCACGTGTCTGTCAGACCGACTGTGTTACCCAATCTACCGATAACTCAGACTCCCTCGCCCGACCCCTCCTTGGAAGGCCCGTTACAGCAACTGATCCACAACTATGCCAGAGTAAAACCATACAGTGCTTTACGAACACTGGTGTGTCTTTAGGTTGTGTTTTGTGTGATCACTCCACTGGGTGTAGAAACATGGAGGGCAAGGGGAGACACAGTGCACTATGACATGACTTATCACTCAGGTCTTGACTCAGAGTCCAGCTGGACACAAGGCACGAGAGGCCCTCTCCCAGCCAGCGGTGCTGAGGGGATGTTCTGTGACAGTGCTCAGCCCCAGGAGGAATCCGCTGTCTCAGTTCACGTGAATTAACAAAGGCTGTTCCAGAGCTTTCACAGTGAGAGGGATGGAGCTGGTTTATTGAGAAACTGCACTGCTCCATTCCAGTGATGATACAAATGAAACTACACGGCAGGAATAATTCAGAGATGTTTCCAATCTATACCCGTTAATGATGCGTTTAAGGGGAAGCGCACGAGGGAGAAATGAATAGAAGGATATGCTGATAGAGTGGGATGAAGAGGGGTCGGAGGAGGCTCGTGTGGAGCATAAACACCAGCATGGACCAGTTGGGCCGAATGGCCTGTTTGTCTGCTGTAGATTCTGTGTAACTCTATGTAACACAAGACAACCCCAATAATGGCCATCGTATTCCCCAGAACACTAGTGCTGAGGAGAAGGCCATCAATGACCTGCACCACATCCTTACAATCAACCGTTTGTATCTTGAGAGGAAGGGCGGCTGAGTTTTGTATCTCTGATTGAACTGGTGGCCCCTCGCTCACGTACCAACACACGCAGAATCAGAGAAGATTTTTGTTCAGATCACCCCCTCCTTACTTTTTTTGAGTTTCTCCAGACTTCACGCGGATCCTGCGAACCTGGATATCAGACTTTGAAATGATTGAGGTGGCCCAAAGCGGCAGCTTGTACCAGGACATGGAACTCTTCATCCTTTTCCACAGTGAATTCCAGGTTAAAGAGGACTCCCACTTAAACTTAATCAGCAACAGGTCCCCAATGTCCACCTCAGTCACCACCAGGAATGAGTGGGTCTTGTTGAGCGTCAATCCCTCCATACTAAATAAAGGAGTGAGACAGCTCGAGTGAGAATTGCTAGCTTTACAAAAGACAAGTTATCAGTTGTACTTTCTTCAGATGTCAACTGCGATTTCTAATTATTGGTATTAGAGGGGGGGTTGATGTAAACTCTTGCCACAATGAGTATCCAGCAGTCCTAGAATGGTGGGTGGCACAGTACGGACACCCACACAGGACATTAGGTGGTGGTAGATTGGCAGGGGCAGTGCAGTTGTAGCCTGTGGAGATTCCCTCGTCATATTTGTGTTGCTGTGGGGAAAAAAGGCTTCTCCCCAGGGTGGGGGGAAAAATGAGCTCTCCCCAGGGTGGGGGGGAAATGAGCTCTCCCCAGGGTGGGGGGCAAAAATGAGCTCTCCCCAGGGTGGGGGGCAAAAATGAGCTCTCCCCAGGGTGGGGGGGAAATGAGCTCTCCCCAGGGTGGGGGGAAAAATGAGCTCTCCCCAGGGTGGGGGAAAAAATGAGCTCTCCCCAGGGTGGGGGGCAAAAATGAGCTCTCCCCAGGGTGGGGGGCAAAAATGAGCTCTCCCCAAGGTGGCTCATGTACCAACGTCAGATAGGCACTGCCAGTCCATTGGTTAGTCGGAGATCATTCCTTACAAGTCTAACAGACCAATGGAGTGAGGTTGAAATGGGGCCAGTGTAGGGGATAGGGATAGGGCTAGAAATTATCTCCAATTGTGTGAGATTAACAGTCATCAACATAAAGAAAACAAATTGTAAAATAGAAAGAAAATCGAAGACTCAAAATGGAAAAAAAATTAATATTCAAGACAGTCACAAAATAAAGAACATCTTTGGCCATCGATCGAGATCAGCCAGCAGTTTTCTACGTGATATTGAGTTTAAAGCAGTAATAAACCATAGCCTGTGATCTAGATGGGAATAACTCTGATGTCTCATCTTCAGATGAGATGTTAAACTGAGGCCCGTCAACCACGACAACTGGATCCTCCCCCTCATGCTCCAAGTTCTTCTCCAGCTGCGCGGAGATGTCCTTAACCCTGGCACCGGGCAGACAACACAGTCTTCGGGACTCTCGGTCGCAACTGCAGAGAACAGTGTCTATCCCCCTGACTATACTCTCCCCCAACACTACCACACTCCTCTTTACTCCCCACACTTGAATGGACTCCTGTATCACGGTGCTGTGGTCAGTTTGCCCATCCTCCCCACAGCCCTTGTTCTCATCCACACAGGTAGCAAATACCTCATACCTGTTGGACAAGGTCAAAGGTTGAGGCTCCTCCATCATTGCATCCTGGGTCCTCAAACCTGCCTGACTTGCAGTCACATCCTCCTGACCCTGACCACTGAATGAATCTAAACTACTACCTAACCTAAGGGGTTAGTAGTTCTAGTCTGGCTTTGATTGTTTTCAACAGAATTACTTACTTCACTGAGAGAAAGCTTTTTCTATCAAGGATTAATTGTTTTCTTCAAATCTGCTTATTTTTAGTAGTTCTTGTCACTTTTGGATTGTTTTTGTAATGTGGTGACCAGGACTGTACACAGTACACTAGCTATGACCTAACTATATTGTAGTTAAGGTGGAGGAGTGTGAAATATTGGATGGGATAAACGTAATGAGGGAGGAAATATTAATGGGATTCACATCTTTGAAAGTAGATGAATCGCCAGGCCCGGATGAAATGTATCCCAGGCTGTTAAGAGAAGCAAGAGAGGAAATAGCGGAGGCTCTGACCGTCATTTTCCAATCCTCCCTGGCTACAGGTGTGGTGCCGGAGGATTGGAGGACTGCTAATGTTGCACCTTTGTTTAAAAAGGCAGCAAGGGATAGACCGAGTAATTACAGGCCAGTCAGCCTAACCTCGGTGGTGGGCAAATTATTGGAAACAATTCTGAGGGACAGTATTAATCATCATTTAGAAAGGCACGGATTAATCAAGGACAGTCAGCACGGGTTTGTTAAGGGAAGGTCGTGTCTGACTAACTTGATTGAATTTTTTGAGGAGGTAACAAGGAGGGTTGATGAGGGTAATGCGTTTGATGTAGTTGATACGGATTTTAGCAAGGCTTTTGACAAGGTCCCACATGGCAGCCTGGTCAGGAAAGTACAAGCCCATGGGATCCAAGGGAAAGTGGAAAGTTGGATCCAAAATTGGCTCAGTGGCAGGAAGCAAAGGGTAATGGTCGACGGGTGTTTTTGTGACTGGAAGGCTGTTTCCAGTGGGGTTCCGCAGGACTCAGTATTAGATCCCTTGCTTTTTGTCATATATATCAATGATGTAGACTTAAATGTAGAGGGCATGATTAAGAAGTTTGCAGATGATACAAAAATTGGCCATGTGGTTGATAGTGAGGAGGAAAGCTGTAGACTGCAGGAAGATATCAATGGACTGGTCAGATGGGCAGAAAATGGAGTTCAATCCGGAGAAGTGTGAGGTAATGCATTTGGGGAGCGCAAACAAGGCAAGGGAATACACAATAAATGGGAGGATACTGAGAGGTGTAGAGAAAGTGAGGGACCTTGGAGTGCGTGTCCACAGATCCCTGAAGGTAGCAGGACAGGTAGATAAGGTGGTTAAGAAGGCATACGGGATACTTTCCTTTATTAGCTGAGGCATAGAATATAAGAGCAGGAAGGTTATGCTAGAACTGTATAAAACACTGGTTAGGCCACAGCTAGAGCACTGTGTACAGTTCTGGTCACCACATTACAAGAAAGATGTGATTGCACTAGAGAGGGTACAGAGGAGATTTACGAGGATATTGCCAGGACTGAAGAATTTTAGCTATGAGGAAAGATTGGATAGGCTGGGGTTGTTTTCTTTGGAACAAAGGAGGTTGAGAGGAGATTTAATTGAGGTATATAAAATTATGAGGGGCCTAGATAGAGTGGACAGGAAGGACCTATTTCCCTTAGCAGAGGTGTCAGTGACCAGGGGGCATAGATTTAAAGTGATTCGTAGAAGGATTAGACAGGAGCTGAGGAGAATTTTTTTCACCCAGAGGGTCATGGGGGTCTGGAACTCACTGCCTGAAAGGGTGGAAGAGGCAGAAACCCTCAACTCATTTAAAAAGTACCTGGAAATGCACTTGAAGTGCCGTAACCTACGAGGCTACAGACCAAGAGGTGGAAAGTGGGATTAGGCTGGATAGCTCTTTCGGCCAGCACAGACATGATGGGCCGAATGGCCTCCTTCTGTGCCATAAATTTCTATGAATCTATGATTCCATGATAGTTTGAGAATTTGAATTCAGTTTGAAAAATCTACAAATAAAAAGTTGGTATTAATAAAAGTCACCGTGATTGTTGTTAAAATCCCAACTGGTTCATCAATGTCCTTTAGGGAAAGAAACCTGCTGACCTTACCTGGTCTGGCCTATAAATGACTCCAGTGGTTGACCCCTAACTGCCCTCTGAAGTGGACTAGCAAGCCCTTCAGTTTAGGGATGGACATTAAATACTGCCTTTGCCAGTGCGCCCACATCCTGAGAATTAATATTTTAAAAATAGGATGGAAAGAATTGTAATTTTAAATTTGGAGAGTCCGGAGGACGACAGTGGGTTACCGCACTGCTGTTCTAACCAGCAGGTCTGGGCACACATCCAACCAGACTTAGGGAAGAAATATCTGAAGCTCTCCTCTCTGCTAGTTCTAAGGACTCTACTTCAAACAGGTTTAGCAGCCTCAGCTCACTTCTTATTAAAACTGGCAATCTGGAAAAGTCACATTGGTGCAGGAAGGGGCTGAAATCCAGGTACATTGTTGGGGCAGATTAGAAGCAACTGTGTTCTGCTTCAGACTCATTGTGACCTGGAAATACTTGATGGTGACATCAGTATGGACAAAAAAATTCAAAAGGTTTTGCATTTCCAGCGCTGACCTACCTCAAGTTAACAAACACAAAGTTTATCCTAAAGAAAGGAAACAATTTAAACGGTGGAGTCTCATTCCTTCAGGTTAGGGATTGTTGGTAGGGATTTTCAAAATGTCAAATTTTAAATTTTATTTTTTTTTACTTTTCCTTTCTGTCTCTTTTTTTCTCTCTTAATCCAATCTTTCTTTCCCTCTCTTTATTTCTTTCTGTACCTACTTTGTCCCTAATTCACCCTCCTTCTCAGTCGTTCCTCTGTTTCTTTCTCAATCCTTAAATCTCATTAGTTAAAGAGTTAGACTGGTGGTCCCGTCGTTCGCTGAGGTCCCAGGGCTCCTGTTGCCCTCACTGCACCGTTACCAGCTCGCACTTCCAGCAACTTACGGCACAAGAAAGTTTTAAGCTGAAAGGTGCAGAAAGAAAGTCTAATGGGGGCACATCGTGAGATGCCCCACTCCAGCAAGGTCTGGCCCTAGGTAACTCCAT
Organism: Heptranchias perlo; assembly: GCF_035084215.1. Lineage (NCBI taxonomy): Eukaryota > Metazoa > Chordata > Chondrichthyes > Hexanchiformes > Hexanchidae > Heptranchias > Heptranchias perlo. The sequence goes on along the minus strand of NC_090353.1, from coordinate 4,119,933 downwards.
AGATTGGAACGTGGACCATCTATTGAGCTGATTCTGCGACCTATAGTCTGGTCCAGTGAGGTCTCACTAAGTTACCTCTCGTAGATCTCCTCAGGGATAGAATGGGTCGAGCTGGGAGTTCCTGTCCGCAGCCAAATCAAGGCCGAGTTCAAATGTGCTGGTGTAAAGTGGAGTTATTTTCAAACACTCTGGGGTCACACTCACAGTTCAACATGAAGATTCTCAACGTCATTCTTGGTCCCTTGAAGAGACACAGAGAGCGTGGGGTCGATGTCAAAGTGGGTGATTTTACTGGAGAAGTGAATCTTCAGCTGGTAGTGATAAACTGGGAAAGAAAAAACAGCCATGTTAGTGGTCAGTGTTTGCTAGTCAGCTTGTAGCTTCCACTCACCGCATCGGACATCGGTGTTCAGTCTCTAGGCCCCTCCTGTGAGGGCACCAACCTTCACCTCACTTACTTCTCCCATTCTCCAGTAGGTCCACAGCCAATGTTGTCATTGTCATATCTTCACACTCTACCCATGGAGAACAGTGTGAAGTAGTGAAGGATTCTCAGGTTGATGAACAGTCTGACAGGCTGTGACATGAACTCTCCTTCCATGACTGTAACCATCTTTACACCAGCTGATGGGGGTTAGTCCTATACGGTGGGAGGGTTTTGTGGGCTCCCACAGCCCATACGATGAGTGGAGGAGAATCCCACTAGATGTCAACCCAGAATTCAGGTCCGGGGCTCCGGCCTCCCCTCCCCGGGACCGCCCGGGGCTCCGGCCCCCCCTCCCCGGGACCGCCCGGGGCTCCGGCCCCCCCTCCCCGGGACCGCCCGGGGCTCCGGCCCCCCCTCCCCGGGACCGCCCGGGGCTCCGGCCCCCCCTCCCCGGGACCGCCCGGGGCTCCGGCCCCCCTCCCCGGGACCGCCCGGGGCTCCGGCCCCCCCTCCCCGGGACCGCCCGGGGCTCCGGCCCCCGCTCCCCGGGACCGCCCGGGGCTCCGGCCCCCGCTCCCCGGGACCTTCTGAATCAGAGGCGGGAACGCTACCACTGAGCCCAAGTCTCGCTGCGCAGCCAATGATGTCCTCAGTCAACTGCCAGGAGGCATGTGGGAGTAACCAAAGGAGACAGCCCATCCCTGAGAATGACGCCCATCCACCATTAAGTGCCTCCCCATAAAACACCACAGTTTGGGAACCCAGCAGAACCAGGCGCAGGCTCAAACCTGCATCCTTCCACTCTGTGCCAAAATAAACCAGCGGTCTGACGGAATTTACACACCGTAGAATTTGTGGTTGTGTAATCAATAAAATTACATCCACTGCAGCATGTTCCCCAGAGTATGACTCACCTACACCACAGCAGGCCAAGCCCACAGCCGCTCAGCACTCAATCCCTGGGGATCTACTGAGTAATTAATTTGCTAGAACCTTCCATGAAGCATTGGCCGCAAGTGTCGGAGAAAGGGAGAGCTGGCATTATACAGGCCACTGGAATGCAGCCTCCCGCAAATCTGCCCAGCTACACCCGTATAACACAGGCAGCCACTTTCTAGAGAAATCAATATCCCCACAGATTTAACTGATGTGGGATTTGCATCATATTTGTACTGGATCAGTGGGTGCTTTAAATGAATCAGAGGTAGGAACGTAAACACAACTCAATAAAGGATTTATTTCGAATCTATTTTGCTGTCCCGACTGCGTTTTACCCCCTGTGTTTCTGCTTTGATGATTAAACTTCATTCTAATAAAGTAGCTTGTTGCAAGCCTTCTTACAACACCCGTGATTCCAGCTAAAGAATCATGGAATCTTACAGCACAGAGGGAGGCCATTCAGCCCATCGTGCCTGTGCCAGCTCTTTGAAAGAGGAGTCCAATTAGTCCCACACCCCTGCTCTTTCCCCACAGCCCTGTAAATTTTGCCTTTTCAAGTATTTATCCAATTCCCTTTTGAAAGTTATTATTGAATCTGCTTCCACCGCCATCTCAGGCAGCGCATTCCAGATCAGAACAACTCGCTGCGTAAAAATAATTCCCCTCATCTTTCCTCTGGTCCTTTAGCCAATTACCTTAAATCTGTGTCCTCTGTTTACCGACCCTTCTGCCACTGGATACAGTTTCTCCTTATTCACTCTATCAAAACCCTTCATGATTTTGAACACCTCTATCAAATCTCCCCTTAACCTTCTCTGTTCTATGGAGAACAATCCCCCAAAGCCCGTTGAAATTAGCACAGGCATTAAACCCATAATGCAAGTGACCGGGGGCAATTTTAACCCTACTCGCCTGGCGGAAAGCGGGCGTGGGAGCAGTTAAAATGCTCTCGGTAACGTAACCCGCCCATTTCCCGCCTGTTTCGCGTCGATCTCAATTTTAACCTGCTCTTCTGAGCAGGCAACAAGGGCACCCGCCTGAAGCTGGCCGGGTCAGTCTTTAAAGATGCAGATCAGGCCCCGACCACGATTTTAACACTGGCCCGAGCGGAGACACCGTGGGAAGAGGAGCCGGGACCAGAAGAGGCCCAAACAGGTACGTTTTGTGGGGCCAGGAGGTGCAGGAGTGCTGCTCGGGGGGGGGCCACAAGAAAAGTTTAGTGCTCCCTTGCCCCACACCTTCCACCTTCCCTCCCGTGAGACCCTCTCGATACCTGCGCCCCGCGATTCACCTTCCTCCGCCCGAGCTTCCTCTCCCGCCCGCCATCCTGCGGCCGCTTTCCGCACGCTTCGGACAAGCAGGAGGCAAGATGACCCGGGCTTCGTGCTGCCGGAGTCGGGGGGTACTCCCCCCACCCCCACCCTCCAGATCCGGCTCCCAGTTAAAATTCCTCCTATTTTTCTGGTCCTGACTGGCTGCTTGGGAAGGGGTTCTTCTTGTGTTTAGCGTGAACTCGTTTTCCCAGAGGTGTCATTTACTGAGGGGCAACACGGTGGTGGCTGAGGAGAGTGAGGAGTTTGGCCTTTTGACTGGGCTCTGAGGAATCATGGAGACCAGGCAGCTGACCGATGGGTAGAGATGGCCAATAGATACCTGCAGGTGATTGCAGCTGTATTAAGGAACCTGAACAACACCAGCAAAGTGCAAACAAAGTGACACCTCAACCCCTGGAATTTTATCCGGGTGGATATGCTTGACAAGTCAATATTCACTCCGAAGGATTTGGGATTCCCAATTATCTTGGAAGCTGTATTGCTTTTTGTGACAGGACACAGTTAGAGAAGGTTCTGACCCAGAAGAGTATGTAATTATCGCCTCAGGATTCCTCCAATCAGCTTGTCAATTTCCCCACATTAAGAACAAACTATTTCAATGCCACTGGGCCTACCTGGGAAAGGCCTCTCGGCCCCGGGCCTACCTGGGAAAGGCCTCTCGGCCATTGGGCCTACCTCGGAAAGGCATGTCCGCCCTGGTCTTCAGGTACATCCTGGTGCTCCTCTTGCTACGGACCTGATTGGCATCATAGCCCAGCATGTTGCAGCGATTCTTGCGGCAGTTCAGACACATCCCTTTCTCGAAGGATTTGTGGTTGTTACAGCGATACGCCATGCATGCCTGATCCTTGTACAACAGGGAATCGATGAATAAGTGGATCGAGCGTTCATGCTCACACTTCACAGCTTCCGAAAACGCTGTGGAGAGAAAGGAACATGTTGAACAAATCCAGCTTACTTTATGCTACACACTGGAATTACAAATTCGGGTCTGCCGCAGGTATCAACTCAGGTCCTGTGGTGTCAGTCACTCCCTTAAGTGGTCTGGACCACCTGCTTTATTACAGAAGATAACTCCCACTGCCCTCTATCTGCTAGTGTGGTAGCAGGACAATGAAATTCCCTTGTGATCTGAACCAGATCTCCATGTCTTAAGCATGTGCACTCATAGATTCAGGAGGAGGCCATTCAGCTCCTCGAGCCTGTCCCGCCACTCTAGATCATGGCTGATCTGTACCTCACATTAATTTCCCCATATCAAGGGAATACAAGCCAAGTTTAAACAACCTCTCTTCATAATTTAACCCCGGTATAAGTCTGGTACTCCTTTAGTCTCTCTAAAAGTGAACAAAGTTAACACTAGATGAGGCACTGTTTGGTTTGGTTCATAAGCTGCTTTAGTCCACAGTAACTAAAACATACAGAACACTGAGTATGATGAAAGTCACTTGGTACAATCAGCCCATGTTTTGTTTGCACACCGCTACCAAAATAAAGAACACGCAACACTCACCCACTTATGGGGGAGTTTCTTACTTAATATAGAGAGATAGATCGACTGTTCTATCTGTCCTGTTGACTGTGAAGAGTTTATTTCTTCCTCAGTCTTTCTGTTGCGTTAACTCCCTTCAGGTGCTCTCTGATATCTTGGTTGACTGATCTCAGGTATGTTGATCCTTAAAAAGGCTCCCTTCAAAGACTCACAGAGATCAAAGCTGTTAGTCAATGAGAAGGTGCTAGATGTCTTCCTGATTGACCAGACTTTGCCAGTAAAGGAGTCATTGTTTGGAATCTGAGCAAAACAGCTGCCTATTGCGCATTTAACTCACCTCTTGCATGCCTAGAAATGGCCAACCCAGCAAGGGCCTGTCTGGAGAAACAATTCCCTATTAGTTACGCATTTTCCCAAAAGACGCATTATGATTCCTTTCTCCAAGTCCATTTCTGGGAAAAAATGAGCGCAGAATCCTGAACCGTGACAGACACAAGTGGGTGAGTGTTGCGTGTTCTTTATTTTGGTAGCGGTGTGCTAACAAAACATGGGCTGATTGTACCAAGTGATTTTCATCATACTTGGTGTTCCATATGTTTTACTTACTGTGGAATAAAGCAGCTTGTGAACCAAATCAAACCTAGTGAGTAAGGCCTGACTATCACTAACCCACACTTAACCAGCCATCAACGCAGTGCCATAACTGCACTTTGAACAGGGTTGCAGCATCGTATAAAAATGTCTGACAAAGCTGGCCGACATTACATCGCTAAATCAGGGATTGAACACGGGAATCGTTCTGTAACTTCATATTTATCGAGATGTTATTAAAGGTTCTGCGTAGGGCCCACACTTTCCTGTCCACAAACCTTACTCCCCATTGACAATCGCTGGTCACAGTTTTCTGTCAACGTTTACTCCAAGTGGTAAAACGTTTGGTGAATGGAGACAGCACATTGTTAACGGAGAGGCAGATCAGAGGGTGGGACTGAAACGTATCTTGCCAATGGAGAATGGGGAAAGTGTGGAAAATGTTCACACTCCCCAATATGGGTCCACTTTAATCTCTCCTCCTCGATATTCCCGACATCACACCTGCACATCAAAAGTACTTCACTGGCTAGGAAACACTGAGCAGTCCTAAGGATGTGAAAGGTGCTATATAAATGGAAATTCTCTCTCCCTCTCAATACCATTTGCCTCCATCTTCATGAGTGTGCGTCACTTCTGTTTAGAAGTTAGATGATGGAACCAATGCCCTACTAGGGTTATCTGATGGCTAATGGACTTGCTTGGGGTCAGCCAAACATCATGGGGGGAAAATTGGATAGTGCCTGTTTTTGGGTGGGGGTAGCACGATGCCCTATTAACCCATGCCCAGTGGCCCCTGCATAGGCAGGACGAGACTTTCGTCAGGCCTGAGGACTTACCTGCAATCAGCATTGGGAATCAGCATGAAGGAGGATTCCATGCGATTCGCACTTTCCACCAGCAGGGGGAGCTCTGATCTCTTAAAGGCAGGCTGTCCGTTAGAAATTTCTTAAAGGAAGCTGGTACCTGTTATTTGCTGAAAATAACAGTCTGCTGTCTGCTTGGAGTCTGAACGGAGATCAGACATTGCACACGTAAAGCACAGATTCAGGTCCCTTCCCTATGTTTACACACTGATGAGTTACGTTAAAACATTGAATAAAGGTTGCGCACCACTAAACCCCACATCCTCCAATCTGCATGCCAGACCTCATCAATCTGCCGATCTGAGTTGCTACCAGGCCTGCAAGAATACATGCACCAAGGTTCTCTGCTGATGCACCAGGGGTCTTGGCGCAAGAGCTGGACAGAAAGAGGGACATCTTATATTCGCAGTGGGGGAGGGGGGGAGGCGAGGGGCCCTCCAGACATATACCCAAAAGGGGACGAAGTCAATGCCAGGCGCAGAGCACCATGAACATGGATGCAGTGCAGGAAGAAGTTCAATGCTTTGACATAAGTGGTCAAGGTGAGTGAGGTCAACTGTCAAGTGGCGTCTCCTACCAACTGCACCACGCACTACACCCCCATCACCCACATACCAAAAAACTCTTTCCACCAGTGCTCAACTCTTCCAACCAGATGCTTCCTCTCACCCTTACACATTACCACTGTTTCAAATTGCCCACCTACAACTCACAGGCCACACACACTGGCAGCTATTCAACCATGACAGGCACATCACCCAGACACACTCCCGCTTTCTTGCAGGAGAAGGTGCCACATATCAGGAGGCATCAAGTGGCAGTGGCATTTAGCCCCTCAAGCCTGTTCCACCATTAAATGAGATCATGGTGGACCTGGGACCTAACTCCATATACCCGCCTTAGCCCCATATCCCTTAATACCCTTGGTTCACAGAAATCGATCAATCTCAGATTTAACATTCACAAGTGAGCCAGCATCAACTGCCGTCTGTAGAACAGTGTTCCAAATGTCTCCCACCCTTTGCGTGTAGAAGCATTTCCTAATTTCACTCCTGCACGTCCTGGCTCTCAATGTTAGGCTATGTCCCCGTGTCCTAGTATTCAAGTGTAGGAGACCTCCAAAAACTGTTACAAATGTCTCGGCAGCCAGAAGCAATAATCCAGCCACTAACCTGTAAATCCTGCATTGTCCCTTTAAATAGTGCCGGTGGGGGGGTCCTCCAGGCACTCCAAGACACGTTCAGATGGTTGGGGTTAAGACTGTGCATTGAGTTGAGCGTTAAGTCCCAAAATGGTGTCTATCACTTCAAATTAGCATTGTTCACTGATTGAAGCCACTTTCTCCCTACTTCACATGATTTCAGCGTTCGTTATCTGCGCCTGTGCTGACTCCTATACCAAAATGGCGTCTGGCACGCGTCACGCTGGAAACGTGCATGCGCATCCAAGACGCCATCTTGGATGTTGGAGAGGCCGTGTAGCGCCGAAACAACGGGCGCTACACGGCCCAATTTAGTGCCCGATGTCTCTCCTCTAAGAAATATGACCTAATAGCTTGGCTGAGAATGGACTCAGGTCCTCATCGTTAAACAACATTCCAGACCAGAGAGGTAGAAACAATAGAGGCTAGTTTTCAAATTGATTTGAACTCTATTACAATTTTTTTGGTCTGTTATAGATAATCTTTCAGGTACAGCAGTGCTGGTCACTTCCATAAGTGGTCTGAGTGTCTTACGTTCAGGAGTGCACCTGCACTGCCCAATATCTAATTATATCACAGCGTAGCCCAGAGGTGTAACAATAAGACCGTTAGTAAGACAAGACTCAACTAACTACAGAACCCTCTTCAAGAACAAGAAAAATAATAAATGTATGTCACTATATCCCTATTGCTTAACTTTTCCTGGTCAGCTTTCTGACCCTCACTGGCTCTGAGCTTGAAATGATAAAAGTTTCCCTTTTGCTAGGCCCAGGTATCCTCCGCAGACTGAGCTGGCTGACTGTCTGACTGCCCATGTGTCCCTTTCCCCCCCTTCCTTTTCTCTGAGTACTCACAGGAAGTGGAAGGGCTCTCTCTCTGACTTCTTCCCTATTCAGTGATTCGCCAATAGGTCTGTCAATAAAACTGGCTACTTCTCCTCCCCTCCCCCCCCTCCACTTTGGGAGGAAGTTTAAAGAAACCATCTCCTGCTATTCTCAAAATGAACAGTGGCCATCCTGGCTCTCAATGTCTCAGTTTGAAATAGACTGTGAGCAGTTGCCATTCCACAAACTGGCTCATCTGGCTTTAATACATATCTGCAGTCTGGCCCATTAAAAAAAAAGATTTGTATTTATATAGCGCCTTTCACATCCTCAGGACGTCCCAAAGTGTTTCACAACCAATGAAGTACTTTTTAAAGTGTAGTCACAGTAGTAATGTTGTAACAAATAAACACTTTCTCGAAGTAGCTTCAGCCTGTGACTTTTTAAACCTGTGCTAAATCCCAGTTTTAAGACCCAAAACTTAAGCATAACTTGTTTCCAAATCTGTCCTGTGAAGACAAATAAAAATGTTTACAAATCCCAAAGCGTGACCAATTCCTAACTGTGATTATTCCCTTACTGAGCTGACAGTTCTGACTGCTGGGAATGGAACACTGTTTACTATTTCCTGCACCCAGTGCCAACATTAAGATAAATTATAACACAGATTAGTCACAGAATAAAGCACCCCATACTCTTACCTCAATCCTTCTGTCAGTATAGTGCCCCTGACAACATGAGCTGCAACATCTTTTGGGATTAGTGCCAATTTCCCTCATGAAACTACATCCACTAGATGTGGATAGTAATTGGTCCTAAACTATTTCACCTACAATTCACAGTCAATATGAGAGACTTTCATAGAATGATAGAGCACAGAAGGAGGCCATTCAGCCCATCAGTACTGTGCCGGCTCTTTGAAAGAGCTCTCCAATTAATCCCTCTAGTCCGCTCTTTCTCCATAGCCCTGCAAATTTTTCCTTTCAACGAATTCTCTCATGAAAGTTATTATTGAATCTGCTTCCACCGCCCTTTCAGGCAGCTCATTCCAGATCAGAACAACTCGCTGCATTATTTTTTTTTCTCAATCTCCCCTCTGGTTCTTTTGCCAATTACCTTAATTGTGTGTCCTCTGGTTACTGACCCTCCTGCAACTGGAAACAGTTTCTCCTTATTTACTTTCTCAAAACCTCTCATGATTTTGAACACCTCTATCAAAACGCCCCTTAACCTTCTCTGCTCTAAGGAGAACAACCCCAGCTTCTCCAGTCTCTCCACATAACTGAATTCCCTCATCCCTGGTACCATTCTAGTAAATCTCCTCTGCACCCTCTCCAAGGTCTTAACATCCTTTTCATCCCATCATCCTGGGTTGGATCTGAACCCACGTCCCCGAAAAGAAACGACTCAGTCGCCGTGCCACCCAGTGCCCGTCTCTTACCGTAGATGCCATACGTGCCAATGTTGTTCACAGCCTTCTGTAGATTGCACCCAGGTTGGAAGCTGCCTCCATTTGGGTAGATGTCTACATGTCCAACTGGCTGTCGAATTCCAATGCTCATTCCCAGAGATTCCCGGGTGAAGGTGTGGAGAACGTCGACAAAATTGGCATCGTCGGGAGAAAGCCGGCAATGGGCATGGACCCCCTCAAACACTGGCCCAGCCGGGTCCAGCCCTAAAAGGATTGCAAAATTGCAGTCAGATTTCACCAAGATGCTTTTTATCCAAATGTTGGTTGCTTCATTTTAAAGTTGTTCCTCTCTCTTCACTCAGTCCCCACAGCATCCTTGCTGCGTTATCTGGTGACCTGCTGACAGGGCACTATCAGAGGAACATAGGAACAGGAGTGGGCCATTCAGCCCCTCGTGCCTGCTCCGCCATTTGATAAGATCATGGCTGATCTGTGATCTAACTCCATATACCTGCCTTTGGCCCATATCCCTTAATACCTTTGGTTGCCAAAAAGCTATCTATCTCACATTTAAATTTAGCAATTGAGCTAGTATCAATTGCCGTTTGCGGAAGAGAGTTCCAAACTTCTACAACTCTTTGTGCGTAGAAATGTTTTCTAATCTCGCTCCTGAAAGGTCTGGCTCTAATTTTTAGACTGTGCCCCCTACTCCTAGAATCCCCAACCAGCGGAAATAGTTTCTCTCTATCCACCCTATCTGTTCCCCTTAATATCTTATAAACTTCGATCAGATCACCCCTTAACCTTCGAAACTCTAGAGAATACAAACCTAATTTGTGTAATCTCTCCTCGTAACTTAACCCTTGAAGTCCGGGTATCATTCTAGTAAACCTACGCTGCACTCCCTCCAAGGCCAATATGTCCTTCCAAAGGTTCGGTGCCCAGAACTGCTCACAGTACTCCAGGTGCGGTCTAACCAGGGTTTTGTATAGCTGCAGCATAACTTCTGCCCCCTTGTACTCCAGTCCTCTGGATATAAAGGCCAACATTCCATTAGCCTTCTTGATTATTTTCTGCACCTGTTCATGACACTTCAATGATCCATGTACCTGAACCCCTAAGTCCCTTTGGACATCCACTGTTTTTAACTTTTTACCAATTAGAAAGTACCCTGTTCTATCCTTTTTTGATCCAAAGTGGATGACCTCACATTTGCCTATATTGAATTCCATTTGCCACAGTTTTGCCCATTCACCTAATCTATCAATATCGCTTTGTAATTTTATGTTTTCATCTACACTGCTTACAATGCCGCCAATCTTTGTGTCATCGGCAAACTTGGGGGGGGGGGGGGGGCGGGGGAGGAGAGTGTCTACCTGGAAAGGTGGGGGGGGGGGAGGGGGGAGTGTCTGTCTGCACTTAGCGTCTCCTACTAAAGGCGCAACTGAGATATGATTGTGCCATGTAGAGAATCACGAGGGCAAACCCACATCCTACCATGAGATGCTACACTCAACATGCCACCCACTGAGAACACACCCACGGTATACTGATCAAGGACACAATGAGCCAATCAGAAATGTTTCAAGGCTTCTGCTGTATTACCTGTAATCCGGCCGATCTTATTGGCTGCGTGACTCCCTGCAAATCCAGCCACATGAGCCCCAAGGCTGTATCCAATCAGGTGCACCTTGTTAAGTGGAATGCTTGCTTGTTTCTACGGGAACCATTAAAAGATGCTATTGGTTTAAAAGGAAATCATGTGACAAAGTAATTACAGGTGCCTCTGGCAGCATCCTCACCTCCATCCAGTCAATGAGCTTGGCGATGTCTTGGCCAACCAGCACAGTATTCTGGGCAGCAATTGGGTAATGTTGGTGGGCACGATCCAGCCAATCCACAACGAGGACGTTCGCATCAGGCTCCCTCTGGTACAGGGCGATGACCAACTTTTCAATCCAGCTCTCAAACATTCCACTCAGCTGGAAATGTACAAACAAGGAGTCAGTCCTGCCTCAACAGGCTTCTGAGGAGCCTCAGAAACATTCGGAGCACTTGGTGGACTACGGACTCCGCCATCCCAGGTTCCTGCACCCTCCTGATCGGGGCCTAGCTCCTTCCCCTCCTTGAGACCTCAGCTTTAATTTCCACCCATCCCAGGCCTCTTCAGCCTCAGCATAGGGATTCCTTCCGTGACACTCCCAGTCTTCCCATCATAGGTTTTAATCCTTTCCTTAGCCTCCATGTCCGTCTCTTCCAGTACGCTCTGTCCCTTGGCATTTCATGAGGAGGATATAAAGTGTAAACTAACCGCTGTGGATCCCAATACGTGCGAGGTGACATCACAGCCACGATCTGGAATGCTTATTGTCCACGTTTTAACATGTTTACGGGGAGAAATTTCTAGAATGTTTGGAAGAGGAGGCAGTTTTACACTCTGTGAACGCAAAAACACTGGGCTGGGGGCTATCTGGCTTGGGCTCGATTCTGAAGCAAATCGCCACGCACTCCCCCCCAACCCCGCCCCACTCTTACAGCATCAAACTATCGGGACTTAAAGGGGCCTCATTAACATGCTTAAAAAAAACATAAGAAATAGGAGCAGGAGTAGGCCATAAGGCCCCTCGAGCCTGCTCCGCCATTCAATCAGATCATGGCTGAACTTCGACCTCAACTCCACTTTCCTACCCGATTCCCCATATCCTTTGATTCCCCTAGAGTCCAAAAATTTATCTATCTCAACCTTGAATATAGTCAATGACTGAGCATCCACCACCCTCTGGGGTAGAGAATTCCAAAGATTCACAATCCTCTGAGTGAAGAAATTCCTCCTCATCTCAGTATTGAATGGCCGACCCCTTATCCTGAGATGATGCCCCCCTAGTTCTAGACTCCCCATCCAGGGGAAACAATCTCTCAGCATCTACCCTGTCAAGCCCCCTAATAATCTTGTATGTTTCAATGAGATCACCTCTCATTCTTCTAAACTCGAGAGTATAGGCCCATTCTACTCAATCTCTCCTCATAGGACAACCCTCTCATCCCAGGAATTAATCTAGTGAACCTTTGTTGCACCCCCTCCAAGGCAAGTATATTCTTCCTTAGATAAGGAGACCAAAACTGTACACAGTACTCCAGGTGAGGTCTCACCTAAGCCCTGTACAATTGTAGTAAGACTTCCTTACTCTTGTACTCCAACCCCCGTACAATAAAGGACAACATTCCATTTGCTTTCCTAATTGCTCGCTGTACCTGCATGCTAACTTTTTGTGTTTCTTGTACGAGGACATCCAAGTCTTTCTGAACACCCACATTTAATAGTTTCTCACCATCTAAAACATATTCTGTTTTTCTATTCCTTCTACCAAAGTGAATAACCTCATATTTCCCCACATTATACTCCATCTGCCACCTTCTTGCCCACTCACTTAAACTGTCTATATCCCTTTGCAGACTCTGTGTTCTCCTCACAGCTTACCTACTAAAACTATTTTACAATTAGGAACATAGCAACAGGAGGAGGTCATTCAGCCTCCCGAGCCTTTTCCCCCATTCAATTAGATCATGGCTGATCTGTACCGTAACTCAATTTACCCACCTTGGTTTCATAATCCTTAATACCCTTACCTAACAAAAATTTATCAATCTAATTTTTGAAATTTTCAATTGACCCCCAGCCTCAACAGCTTTTTAGGGGACAGAATTCCAGATTTCCTGTAGTTGTAGACTGCAGGAAGATATCAGTGGACTGGTCAGGTGGACAGAAAAGTGGCAAATGGAATTCAATCCAGAGAAGTGTGAGATAATGTATTTGGGGAGGGCAAACAAGGCAAGGGAATACACAATAAATGGGAGGATACTGAGAGGTGTAGAGGAACAGATAATGGAGTGCATGTCCACAGATCCCTGAAGGTAGCAGGATAGGTAGATAAGGTGGTTAAAAAGGCATATGGGATACATTCCTTTATTAGCCGAGGCATAGAATATATAATAGGGAGGTTATGCTGGAACTGTATAAAACATTGGTTAGGTCACAGCTAGAGTACTGTATACAGTTCTGGTCACCACATTACAGGAAGGATGTGATTGGGTACAGAGAAGAATTTTAGCTATGAGGAAAGATTGGATAGGCTGGGGTTGTTTTCCTTGGAACAGAGGAGGCTGAGGGGAGATTTAATTGAGGTGCATAAAATTATGAGGATAGGGAGGGCCTATTTCCCTTAGCAGAGGGGTCAATAACCAGGGGGCAAAGTAATTTGTAGAAGGATTAAAGGGGCATTGAGGAGAATTTTTTTCATCTAGGGGTTGGTGGGGGTCTGGAACTCACTGCCTGAAAGGGTGGTGGAGGCAGAAACCCTCATCGTATTTAAAAAGTATTTGGATGTGCACTTGAAGTGCCGCAACCTACAGAGCTACGGACCAAAAGTTGGCAAGTGGGATTAGGCTGGATAGCTTTCTTTTCGGCTGGCACGGATACGATGGGATGAATGGCCTCCTTCTGTGATGTAAATTTCTATGATCCTATGATTTCTACTACCATTTGTGTGAAGAAATCCTTTCTGACATCAGCCTGAATGGCCTAGCTCCAATTTTAAGGTTATTCCCCCTTGATTTTAAAATTCTCATCCTTGTGTTCAAATCCCTCCATAGCCTCACCCCTCCCTATCTCTGTAACCTCCTCTGTGGCCCGACAACCCTCTGAGATCTCTGCGCTCCTCCAATTCTTGCCTCTTGCACATCCCCAATTTTCATCACTCCGCCATTGGCGGCCGTGCCTTCAGCTGCCTAGGCCCTAAACTCTGGAATTCCCTCCCTAAACCTCTCTGTCTCTCTCCTTCTTTAAGATGGTCCTTAAGACCTACCTCTTTGACCAAGCTTTTGGTCACCTGTCCTAATATCTCCTAATATCCTAAATTTGGTCGGATAACAATCCTGTGAAACGCCTTGGGACATTTTATTATGTTAAAGGCTCTATATAAAGGCAAGTTCTGGACTCACACACCAGAGGAAATAGTTTCTCTCTATGTAGCCTATCATCGCCTTTAATCATCTTAAACACCTCAATTACATCACCCTTAACCTTCTGTACTCGCGAGAATATAAGACGCAACCTGTCCTCGTAATTTAACCTTCTAAGGTGCTTAGAAGGTCTGTGCTAGCTTTCCTCTGTCATGCTCTGTTTTAATACCGTGCTGTGTACAGTCAGTTTAAAGCACTCACACTCCAGCCATGGATGACTAGAAAAGTTTTTGTGGAGGTGTTGAAGTTGCATTCGTTCAGAGAGTCCACTTGCCCGGGGATTATATAACACACGTCCTCATCGGGCTCCGACAAGACACGCAGCGAGAACTTGGTTTTAATGGAGTTCAGATCTTTGATCTCGTTGCTCTGCAGCTCAGGGGTGCTTTCTGGGAAAACAGGTGGGGGAACAGGTTTAGTTAAATGTTCGCTGACCCTTGGAGGGACTCGGCGACTAACTCAAATAGCACGGTCCCAACGCCCTTACCAGAACGGCACAGGACGAGCATAGGTGGGAGATGATTCAAGGGCTAAATCAACGGAGACACATTACTCCTGACAGAACTTCTTCAAAGCACATGGATTTCAGAATGCCCCTCCGCGAGGCCGGTTTCAATACTGAACAAATCTCCTTTGTGGAAATTTGCTCTTTACGTCATGAACCATTTTACAAGCAGAAGAAAAGCAACAATGCCCTGCCAGATCTCTTCAAATTATTCATTACAGGTTGGCTGCTGTCACAACTCTATGAATCCTTCCCTCCATCTACTGGCCAAACGTGACATTCAGTTTGAGTAGGATGTAATCCATGGGGAATTCTGAAACTGCTTATAACACAGTGAGTCCCTCCATATACTGCACCTTTATAATAGTGAGTCAGTCCCTCCATATACTGCACCTTTATAATAGTGAGTCAGTCCCTCCATATACTGCACCCTGATAATAGTGAGTCAGTCCCTCCACATACTGCACCCTGATAATAGTGAGTCAGTCCCTCCATATACTGCACCTTAATAATAGTGAGTCAGTCCCTCCATATACTGCACCTTTATAATAGTGAGTCAGTCCCTCCATATACTGCACCTTTATAACACAGTGAGTCAGTCCCTCCATATACTGCACCTTAATAATAGTGAGTCAGTCCCTCCATATACTGCACCTTTATAATAGTGAGTCAGTCCCTCCATATACTGCACCCTGATAATACAGTGAGTCAGTCCCTCCATATACTGCAACTTAATAATAGTGAGTCAGTCCCTCCATATACTGCACCTTTATAATAGTGAGTCAGTCCCTCCATATACTGCACCTTTATAACACAGTGAGTCAGTCCCTCCATATACTGCACCTTAATAATAGTGAGTCAGTCCCTCCATATACTGCACCTTTATAATAGTGAGTCAGTCCCTCCATATACTGCACCCTGATAATACAGTGAGTCAGTCCCTCCATATACTGCACCTTAATAATAGTGAGTCAGTCCCTCCATATATTGCACCTTTATAATAGTGAGTCAGTCCCTCCATATACTGCACCTTTATAACACAGTGAGTCAGTCCCTCCATATACTGCACCTTAATAATAGTGAGTCAGTCCCTCCATATACTGCACCTTTATAATACAGTGAGTCAGTCCCTCCATATACTGCACCTTAATAATAGTGAGTCAGTCCCTCCATATACTGCACCTTCATAATAGTGAGTCAGTCCCTCCATATACTGCACCTTTATAACACAGTCAGTCCCTCCATATACTGCACCTTTACAACACAGTGAGTCCCTCCATATACTGCACCTATATAACACAGTGAATCAGTCCCTCCATATACTGCACCTGTATAACACAGTGAGTCAGTCCCTCCATATACTGTACCTTTACAACACAGTGAGTCCCTCCATATACTGCACCTATATAACACAGTGAATCAGTCCCTCCATATACTGCACCTGTATAACACAGTGAGTCAGTCCCTCCATATACTGTACCTTTACAACACAGTGAGTCAGTCCCTCCATATACTGCACCTTTATAACACAGTGAGTCAGTCCCTCCATATACTGCACCTGTATAACACAGTGAGTCAGTCCCTCCATATACTGCACGTTTATAACACAGTGAGTCAGTCCCTCCATATACTGCACCTTTATAACACAGTGAATCAGTCCCTCCATATACTGCACCTGTATAACACAGTGAGTCAGTCCCTCCATATACTGCACCTGTATAACACAGTGAGTCAGTCCCTCCATATACTGCACCTTTATAACACAGTGAATCAGTCCCTCCATATACTGCACCTGTATAACACAGTGAGTCAGTCCCTCCATATACTGCACCTTTATAACACAGTGAGTCAGTCCCTCCATATACTGCACCTTTATAACACAGTGAGTCAGTCCCTCCATATACTGCACCTGTATAACACAGTGAGTCAGTCCCTCCATATACTGCACCTTTATAACACAGTGAGTCAGTCCCTCCATATACTGCACCTTTATAACACAGTGAGTCAGTCCCTCCATATACTGCACCTGTATAACACAGTGAGTCAGTCCCTCCATATACTGCACCTGTATAACACAGTGAGTCAGTCCCTCCATATACTGCACCTGTATAACACAGTGAGTCAGTCCCTCCATATACTGCACCTTTATAACACAGTGAATCAGTCCCTCCATATACTGCACCTTTATAACACAGTGAATCAGTCCCTCCATATACTGCACCTGTATAACACAGTGAGTCAGTCCCTCCATATACTGCACCTGTATAACACAGTGAGTCAGTCCCTCCATATACTGCACCTTTATAACACAGTGAATCAGTCCCTCCATATACTGCACCTGTATAACACAGTGAGTCAGTCCCTCCATATACTGCACCTTCATAACACAGTGAGTCAGTCCCTCCATATACTGCACCTTCATAACACAGTGAATCAGTCCCTCCATATACTGCACCTTTATAACACAGTGAGTCCCTCCATATACTGCACCTTTATAACTCAGTGAGTCCCTCCATATACTGCACCTTTATAACACAGTGAGTCCCTCCATATACTGCACCTGTATAACACAGTGAGTCAGTCCCTCCATATACTGCACCTTCATAACACAGTGAATCAGTCCCTCCATATACTGCACCTGTATAACACAGTGAGTCAGTCCCTCCATATACTGCACCTTTATAACACAGTGAGTCCCTCCATATACTGCACCTTTATAACACAGTGAGTCCCTCCATATACTGCACCTTTATAACAGTGAATCAGTCCCTCCATATACTGCACCTTTATAACACAGTGAGTCAGTCCCTCCATATACTGCACCTTTATAACACAGTGAGTCAGTCCCTCCATATACTGCACCTTTATAACACAGTGAGTCAGTCCCTCCATATACTGCACCTTTATAACACAGTGAGTCAGTCCCTCCATATACTGCACTTTATAACACAGTGAGTCAGTCCCTCCATATACTGCACCTTTATAACACAGTGAGTCAGTCCCTCCATATACTGCACCTTTATAACACAGTGAGTCAGTCCCTCCATATACTGCACCTTTATAACACAGTGAGTCAGTCCCTCCATATACTGCACTTTATAACACAGTGAGTCAGTCCCTCCATATACTGCACCTGTATAACACAGTGAGTGAGTCCCTCCATATACTGCACCTTTATAACACAGTGAGTCAGTCCCTCCATATACTGCACCTTTATAACACAGTGAGTCAGTCCCTCCATATACTGCACCTTTATAACACAGTGAGTCAGTCCCTCCATATACTGCACCTTTATAACACAGTGAGTCAGTCCCTCCATATACTGCACCTTTATAACACAGTGAGTCAGTCCCTCCATATACTGCACCTTTAAAACACAGTGAATCAGTCCCTCCATATACTGCACCTTCATAACACAGTGAATCAGTCCCTCCATATACTGCACCTTTATAATAGTGAGTCCCTCCATATACTGCACCTTTATAACACAGTGAGTCAGTCCCTCCATATACTGCACCTTTATAACAGTGAGTCAGTCCCTCCATATACTGCACCTTTATAACACAGTGAGTCAGTCCCTCCATATACTGCACCTTTATAACACAGTGAGTCAGTCCCTCCATATACTGCACCTTCATAACACAGTGAGTCAGTCCATCCATATACTGCACCTGTATAACACAGTGAGTCAGTCCCTCCATATACTGCACCTTTATAACACAGTGAGTCAGTCCCTCCATATACTGCACCTTTATAACACAGTGAGTCAGTCCCTCCATATACTGCACCTTTATAACACAGTGAGTCAGTCCCTCCATATACTGCACCTTTATAACAGTGAATCAGTCCCTCCATATACTGCACCTTTATAACACAGTGAATCAGTCCCTCCATATACTGCACCTTTATAATACAGTGAGTCAGTCCCTCCATATACTGCACCTTTATAACACAGTGAGTCCCTCCATATACTGCACCTTTATAACACAGTGAGTCCCTCCATATACTGCACCTTTATAACACAGTGAGTCCCTCCATATACTGCACCTTTATAACACAGTGAGTCAGTCCCTCCATATACTGCACCTTCATAACACAGTGAGTCAGTCCCTCCATATACTGCACCTTCATAACACAGTGAATCAGTCCCTCCATATACTGCACCTTTATAACACAGTGAGTCCCTCCATATACTGCACCTTTATAACAGTGAATCAGTCCCTCCATATACTGCACCTGTATAACACAGTGAGTCCCTCCATATACTGCACCTTTATAACAGTGAATCAGTCCCTCCATATACTGCACCTTTATAACACAGTGAGTCAGTCCCTCCATATACTGCACCTTTATAACACAGTGAGTCAGTCCCTCCATATACTGCACCTTTATAACAGTGAATCAGTCCCTCCATATACTGCACCTGTATAACACAGTGAGTCCCTCCATATACTGCACCTTTATAACAGTGAGTCAGTCCCTCCATATACTGCACCTTTATAACACAGTGAGTCAGTCCCTCCATATACTGCACCTTTATAACACAGTGAGTCAGTCCCTCCATATACTGCACTTTATAACACAGTGAGTCAGTCCCTCCATATACTGCACCTTTATAACACAGTGAGTCAGTCCCTCCATATACTGCACCTTTATAACACAGTGAGTCAGTCCCTCCATATACTGCACCTTTATAACACAGTGAGTCAGTCCCTCCATATACTGCACTTTATAACACAGTGAGTCAGTCCCTCCATATACTGCACCTGTATAACACAGTGAGTCAGTCCCTCCATATACTGCACCTTTATAACACAGTGAGTCCCTCCATATACTGCACCTTTATAACACAGTGAGTCCCTCCATATACTGCACCTTTATAATACAGTGAGTCCCTCCATATACTGCACCTTTATAATACAGTGAGTCCCTCCATATACTGTACCTTTATAACACAGTGAGTCAGTCCCTCCATATACTGCACCTTCATAACACAGTGAGTCAGTCCCTCCATATACTGCACCTTTATAATACAGTGAGTCAGTCCCTCCATATACTGTACCTTTATAATACAGTGAGTCCCTCCATATACTGCACCTTTATAACACAGTGAGTCAGTCCCTCCATATACTGCACCTTCATAACACAGTGAGTCAGTCCCTCCATATACTGCACCTTCATAACACAGTGAATCAGTCCCTCCATATACTGCACCTTCATAACACAGTGAGTCAGTCCCTCCATATACTGCACCTTCATAACACAGTGAATCAGTCCCTCCATATACTGCACCTTTATAATACAGTGAGTCCCTCCATATACTGCACCTTTATAACACAGTGAGTCACTCCCTCCATATACTGCACCTGTATAACACAGTGAATCAGTCCCTCCATATACTGCACCTGTATAACACAGTGAATCAGTCCCTCCATATACTGCACCTTTATAACACAGTGAGTCAGTCCCTCCATATACTGCACCTTTATAACACAGTGAGTCAGTCCCTCCATATACTGCACCTTTATAACACAGTGAGTCAGTCCCTCCATATACTGCACCTGTATAACACAGTGAGTCAGTCCCTCCATATACTGCACCTTTATAACACAGTGAGTCAGTCGCTCCATATACTGCACCTGTATAACACAGTGAGTCAGTCCCTCCATATACTGCACCTGTATAACACAGTGAGTCAGTCCCTCCATATACTGCACCTGTATAACACAGTGAATCAGTCCCTCCATATACTGCACCTGTATAACACAGTGAATCAGTCCCTCCATATACTGCACCTTTATAACACAGTGAGTCAGTCCCTCCATATACTGCACCTTTATAACACAGTGAGTCAGTCCCTCCATATACTGCACCTTTATAACACAGTGAGTCAGTCCCTCCATATACTGCACCTGTATAACACAGTGAGTCAGTCCCTCCATATACTGCACCTTTATAACACAGTGAGTCAGTCCCTCCATATACTGCACCTGTATAACACAGTGAGTCAGTCCCTCCATATACTGCACCTTTATAACACAGTGAATCAGTCCCTCCATATACTGCACCTGTATAACACAGTGAGTCAGTCCCTCCATATACTGCACCTTTATAACACAGTGAGTCAGTCCCTCCATATACTGCACCTGTATAACACAGTGAGTCAGTCCCTCCATATACTGCACCTTTATAACACAGTGAATCAGTCCCTCCATATACTGCACCTGTATAACACAGTGAGTCAGTCGCTCCATGTACTGCACCTTAGAGTCACAGAGTCATAGAGTTATACAGCACGGAGAGAGGCCCTTCGACCCATCGTGTCCGCGCCGGCCATCAGCCCTGTCTACTCTAATCCCATATTCCAGCATTTGGTCCGTAGCCTTGTATGCTATGGCATTTCAAGTGCTCATCCAAATGTTTCTTGAATGTTGTGAGGGTTCCTGCCTCCACAACCATTTCAGGCAGTGAGTTCCAGACTCCAACCACCCTCTGGGTGAAAAAGTTCTTTCTCAAATCCCCTCTAAACCTCCCGCCTTTTACCTTGAATCTATGTCCCCTTGTTATAGAACCCTCAACGAAGGGAAAAAGCTCCTTAGAATCCATTATCTTTATAACACAATGAGTCAGTCCCTCCATATACTGTACCTTTGTAACACAGGTCTCCCTGTTTAACTGTCTTCTTGTGTCACAATCTGAGCTCATGAAACAGTGGGCGTGAAACTGGTTTGAAGCAGGTCTGCTGCTGATTGGTCGTAAGAGGAAAACGAGCGATAGCCAATTTGCTCCCCAATATCTTCTATTGTGCAGTCTGCATCCCTTGGTTGTGAATTCAAGCTCTCCTCCTGCGAACCCTTCGTCCCTCTCCAAGCGAGAAGAATTGCAGATTCACATGGCAATAGACTCTGACATCCAAAAGTAGCTTACACAGCAAGTCTTTTTTAAAGTTCATTCTGGGGATGTGGACGTCATTGGCGAGGCCGGCATTTATTCCCCGTCCTAGTTGCCTTGAGAAGGTGGTGGTGAGCCGCCTTCTTGAACCGCTGCAGTCTGTGTGGTGAAGGTTCTCCCACAGTGCTGTTAGGTAGGGAGTTCCAGGATTTTGACTCAGCGACAACCACATCCTGAGAATGTGTGAATTGGAGGAGAACTTGGAGGTGATGGTGTTCCCATGCACATCGAAAATTTATGGCACAGAAGGAGGTCGAAATAGAGCCTAATTCCACTTTCCAGCACTTGGTTCGTAGCCTTATAGGTTACGGCACTTCAAGTGCATATCTGGTGGATGGTACACACTGCAGCCACAGTGCGCTGGTAGTGAAGGGAGTGAATGTTTAGGGTGGTGGATGGGGTGCCAATCAAGAGGACTGCTTTGTCCTGGATGGTGTCGAACTTCTTGAGTGTTGTTGGAGCTGCGCTCATCCAGGCAAGTGGAGAGTATTCCATAACACTCCTGACTTGTGCCTTGTAGATGGTGGAAAGGCTTTGGGGAGTCAGGAGGTGAGTCACTCGCCGCAGAATACCCAGCCTCTGACCTGCTCTAGTATCCACAGTATTTATGTGGCTGGTCCAGTTGAGTTTCTGGTCAATTGCGACCCCCAGGATGTTGATGGTGGGGGTAATGCCATTGAATGTCAAAGGGAGATGGTTAAGCGCTCTTTTGTTCGAAATGGTTACTGCCTGGCGCTTGTGTTGCGTGAATGTTACTTGCCATATATCAGCCCAACCCTGGATGCTGTCCAGGTCTTGCTGCATGCGAGTGTGAAGAACTTCATTATAGTTGGGTCTAGGACGCTGCCCTGAGGAACTCTTGCAGTGATGTCCTGGGGCCGAGATGATTGGCCTCGAACAACTGCAACCATCTTCCTTTGTGCTAGGTATGACTCCAGCCACTGGAGAGTTTTCCCCTGATTCCCAGTGACTTCAATTTTACTAGGGCTGCTTGGTGTCACACTTGGTCAAATGTTGCCTTGATGTCAAGGGCAGTCACTCTCACCTCACCTCTGGAATTCAGCTCTTTTGTCCATGTGTGGACCAAGGCTGTAATGAGGTCTGGAGCCGAGTGGTCCTGGCGGAACCCAAACTGAGCATCGGTGAGCAGGTTATTGGTGAGTAAGTGCCGCTTGATAGCACTGTCGACGACACCTTCCATCACTTTGCTGATGATTGAGAGTAGACTGATAGGACGATAATTGGCCGGATTGGATTTGTCCTGCTTTTTGTGGACAGGACATACCTGGGCAATTTTCCACATTGTCGGGTAGATGCCAGTGTTGTAGCTGTACTGGGACAGCTTGGCTAGAGGCGCAGCTAGTTCTGGAGCACAAGTCTTCAGCACTACAGCCGGGATGTTGTCAGGACCCATAGCCTTTGCTGTATCCAGTGCACTCAGCCGTTTCTTGATATCACGTGGAGTGAATCGAATTGGCTGAAGACTGGCTTCCGTGATGGTGGGACCTCAGGAGGAGGCCGAGATGGATCATCCACTTGGCACTTCTGGCTGAAGATGATTGCAAACGCTTCAGCCTTGTCTTTTACTCTCATGTGCTGGACTCCGCCATCATTGAGGAAGGGGATGTTCACAGAGCCCCCTCCTCCCGCGAGTTGCTTAATTGTCCATCACTATTAACAGCTGGATGTGGCAGGACTGCAGAGCTTTGATCTGATCCGTTGGTTGTGGAATCGCTTAGCTCTGTCTATAGCATGTTGCTTCCGCTGTTTAGCATGCATGTAGTCCTGAGTTGTAGCTTCACCAGGTTGGCACCTCATTTTTGGGTACGCCTGGTGCTGCTCCTGGCATGCTCTTCTACACTCCTCATTGAACCAGGGTTGATTCCCTGGCTTGTTGGTAATGGTAGAGTGAGGAATATGCCGGGCCATGAGGTTACAGATTGTGCTGGAATACAATTCTGCTGCTGCTGATGGCCCACAGCGCCTCATGGATACCCAGTTTTGAGCTGCTCGATCTGTTCTGAATCTATCCCATTTAGCACGGTGATAGTGCCACACAACATAGGTTGGTCTCCACAAGGAAAGTGCAGTGACACTAGGCCAGCTGGGTGAGCCTTACTCCTTGAGCTTTATTTACCATGGAACGGCCAACAGTTTGATAAATTCTCCCATTCTGAAGGGTCAGGCTGGCAATTTTATTTAATAAAGTTACACAGCCAGGGACCCAGGCACACCTGGTAACAAATCACAGGCTCCCCACCCCACCCCAACCCCGCTCCCCACCTCACTCCCCACCCCCTGGTAACATCTCATGGGCTCCCCACACACTGCCCTGGTAACATTTCATGGGTTCCTCACCTGCTGCCTACACACTGCCCTGGTATCTCATGGAGGTTGCAATGACCCCATGAAGAAAGCCATGATGTCCCTATGCATAATAACATAAGAACATAAGAAATGGGAGCAGGAGTGAGCCATTCGGCCCCTCGAGCCTGCTCCGCCATTCAATCAGATCATGGCTGATCTTCAACCTGAACTCCACTTTCCCACCCGATTCCCCATATCCCTTGATTCCCTTAGAGTTCAAAAATATATCCACCTCAGCCTTGAATATATTCAATGACTCAGCATCCACAGCCCTCTGGGGTAGAGAATTCCAAAGATTCACAACCCTCTGAGTGAAGAAATTCCTCCTCATCTCAGTCTTAAATGGCCGACCTCTTATCCTGAGACCATGCCCCCTAGTTCTAGACTATCCAGCCATGGGAAACAATCTCTCAGCATCTATCCTATCAAGGCCCCTAATAATCTTGTATGTTTCAATGAGATCACCTCTCATTCTTCTAAACTCCAGAGAGTATAGGCCCATTCTACTCAATCTCTCCTCAAAGGACAACACTTTCATCCCAGGAATTAATCTAGTGAACCTTCGTTGCACCCCCTCCAAGGCAAATATACCCTTCCTTAGAGAAGGAGACTATGCTAATTGTGCTGCCGGACTTTAAATATAATTTGAATGAAATGGTACAGACTCCAAAAATAATAGCCAAAAATCTTCATGCCCCTGCAGACAGTGGACGGGTTAAACCATAGCACAAACAGTCAACCCAAACGACCTGTTCTCATCCCACAGCCTGTCAGGAACCTATCCCTTTAAGAGTTGGTGTGAAGCATTCCATCTAGGCGAGTGAACAATGAATTGGCAGTCAGTGCATTCCAGTCAGTCACTGACCCTGCCCTGCAGTAACCCAAATCACAGGCGGCAACCAGCAATCACACCATCATGACGAGGAGACGTCTCACACACTCTGCATCTCATTACACTAAGAGACTTCAGAGACGTTACTGCTGGTCATCTGGAGCAGGGCCAGAGTCTGACCATGGATTTAGTTTCATCTGGGAGCACTGGGTTTCTCCCATACACTGAGCCCAGTTCAACAACAGCAACTTGCATTTATACAGTGCCTTTAATGTAGTAAAATGTCCCAAGGCGCTTCACAGGAGCATAATTACCATCATTACCCTGCGTACACACAGTTACAACTCCCCATACAAACAGAGAGAGACACACACACACACACACAGATACACACACACACACACATAGATACACACACACACACATAGATACACACACACACATATAGATACACACACACACATAGATACACACACACACATACACACACACATATAGATACACACACACACATATAGATACACACACACACATATAGATACACACACACACATAGATACACACACACACAGATACACACACACACACACAGATACACACACACATAGATACACACACACACACATAGATACACACACACACACATAGATACACACACACACATAGATACACACACACACATAGATACACACACACACATAGATACACACACACACACATAGATACACACACACACACATAGATACACACACACACACACAGATACACACACACACAGAGATACACACACACACAGATACACACACACACACATAGATACACACACACACACATAGATACACACACATAGATACACACACACACACATAGATACACACACACACATAGATACACACACACACATAGATACACACACACACACATAGATACACACACATAGATACACACACACACACATAGATACACACACACACACACACAGATACACACACACACACAGATACACACACACACACACAGATACACACACACACACATAGATACACACACACATAGATACACACACACACACATAGATACACACACACACACACACATAGATACACACACACACACAGATACACACACACACATAGATACACACACAGATACACACACACACACATAGATACACACACACACACATAGATACACACACATACTCTCTCTCCCCCAACACACTATTTTTCAAGCATGAAATGAGAATAAATTAAGTTCATGTTTGTTAAATATACGAGTTATTAACCTGTGAAGTCCACTGAGAGTCCGCAGGGTAAAGTTACTCCCACTCTGCTAATCTGCTGTATCATTCCAGTTACTATATTAAAGGTGCTATTTTTCGGGTGGGGGGGATGAGTGTGGGGGTGGGGGGTGTGGGGGGGGTTGTGTGTGGGGGGGGTTGTGTGTGAGTGATGTGGGGGAGGGTTGTGGGGGAGGGCATTGTGAGGGGAGGGGTTGTGAGGGGGGTGTTGGGGGGGTGTGGGGGTTGTGTGGGGGGGGGTTTGTGGGGGGGGGGTTTGTGGGGGGGGGGTTTGTGGGGGGGGGGTTTGTGGGGGGGGGGGGGTGTGTGGGGGTGTGTGTGTGGGGGTGTGTGTGGGGGGGGTTGTTTGGGGGGGGGTTGTTTGGGGGGGTTTGTGGGGGGGGTAGTGTGGGGGCGGGTTTGTGGGGGGGGTTTGTGGGGGGGTGTGTGGGGGGGGGGTGGGTTTGTGGGGGGTGTGTGTGGGGGGGGGTTTGTGGGGGTGTGTGTGGGGGGGGGTTGTGGGGGGGTGTGTGGGGGGGGTGGGGGGGGTGTGTGGTTGTTTGGGGGGGGTTTATGGGGGGGGGGTTTGTGGGGGGGGGTTTGTGGGGGTGTGTGGGGGGGGTGTGTGGGGGGGGTGTGTGGGGGGGGTGGGGGGGGGGGGTGGGGGGGGTGTGGGGGGGGGTGGGGGAGGAGGGGGTGTGGATTTGTGGGGGTGGGGGTGTGGGGGGTGTGGGGGGGGTGTGGGGGGGGTGTGGTTGTTTGGGGGGGGTTTGTGTGGGGGGTTTTGTGGGGGGTTTTGTGGGGGGATTTGTGGGGGGGATTTGTGGGGGGGATTTGTGGGGGGGATTTGTGGGGGGGGTGGGGGGGGTGTGGGGGGAGGGGCTGTGGGGGGGGTGGTTGTTTGGGGGGGGGTTTGTGGGGGGGGTGTGGGGGGGTGGGGGGGGGGGTGGGGGGAGGGGCTGCGGGGGGGTGGTTGTGGGGGGGGGGTTTGTGGGGGGGGTTTGTGGGGGGGGGGGTGTGTGGGGGGGGTTGTGGGGGGGGGTTTGTGGGGGGGGGGGGTGTGTGGGGGGGTTGTGGGGGGGTTGTGGGGGGGTGGGGGGGTGTGGGGGGGTGTGTGGTTGTTTGGGGGGGGTTTGTGGGGGGGGTGGGGGGGTTGGGGGGGGTGGGGGGGTGTGGGGGGGGGTGTGGGGGGAGGGGCTGTGGGGGGGGTGGTTGTTTGGGGGGGGGTTTGTGGGGGGGGGTTTGTGGGGGTGTGTGTGGGGGGGGTTTGTGGGGGGGGGTTTGTGGGGGGGGGTTTGTGGGGGGGGGTTTGTTGGGGGGGGGTTTGTGGGGGGGGTGGTTTGTGGGGGGGGGGTTTGTGGGGGGGGGTTTGTGGGGGGGGGGGTTTGTGGGGGGGGGGGTTTGTGGGGGGGGTGGGGGGAGTAGGGGGGGGTGGGAGGGTGGGGGGTGTGGGGGTGGGGGGGGGTTGTGGGGGGGGTTTGTGGGGGGGTGTGTGGGGGGGGGGGTTTGTGGGGGGGGTGTGGGGGGGGTGTGGGGGGGTGGGGGTGTGTGGGGGGAGTGGGGGGGGTGGGGGGGTGGGGGGAGGGGCTGTGGGGGGGTGGTTGTTTGGGGGGGGTTTGTGGGGGGGGTTTGTGGGGGGGTGGGGGGGTGTGGGGGGGTGTGGGGGGGGTGGGGGGGGTGTGGGGGGGGTGTGGGGGGTGTGGGGGGGGTGTGGGGGGGGTGGGGGGAGGGGCTGTGGGGGGGTCGTTGTTTGGGGGGGGGTTTGTGGGGGGGGGGGGTTTGTGGGGGGGGGGGTTTGTGGGGGGGGGGTTTGTGGGGGGGGGGTTTGTGGGGGGGGTTTGTGGGGGGGGTGGGGGGGGTGTGTGGTTGTTTGGGGGGGGTTTGTGGGGGGGGGGGTTTGTGGGGGGGGGTTGTTTGGGGGGGGGGTTTGTGGGGGGGGGTTTGTGGGGGGGGGTTTGTGGGGGGGGTAGTGTGGGGGGGGGTAGTGTGGGGGGGTAGTGTGGGGGGGTAGTGTGGGGGTAGTGTGGGGGGTAGTGTGGGGGGTAGTGTGGGGGGGTGTGTTGGGGGGGGTGTGGGGGGGGGGGTGTGGGGGGGGGGGTGTGGGGGGGGTTGTGTGGGGGGGGTTTGTGGGCGGGGGGGTTTGTGGGGGGGGTTTGTGGGCGGGGGGTTTGTGGGGGGGGTTTGTGGGGGGGTGTGTGGGGGGAGTTTGTGGGGGGGGGTTTGCAGGTATTACAGTTTTTGGATATAACTTTGGTGCGACATGCAATGATCGAACGACACTGAACACATCACCTCAGAAATGATGGTCTCGTCACGAGTTCAGAGTGTGATGGCGACACGTACAGACTCTGCTGGATCTGGTGTGCCCCTTTAAGAGGCATTAAACAAATTCCTTAAAGCATCAGGTGGGATTGGGGGAGGGGAGAGATCAGACTCACTTGTGAAGACACGGGAGGGAGGGAGAGGCACTGAGGGTCAGGCCATGTTGAATTGTGGAGGACGCCCATGGCGGGGTCTCTCCCCGCTTTATTCGGTATGGCTCCACTGTCAAAAGCAGGGAGAGGGGCCACATCCGTACAGCTCGTCCCGATCAGATAGTGGGGCCAGATCAGCACCGATCCTGCACTTTCCCAAACAAACAAAGGGCTTTGAATGCAGCGTCCTTGTAACTCTGGTCCCTCTCGAACTGCTCTTCATTGATCAATGCAACTCTGACCGATAACTGACATTTCATTTTAATGAAAATGGCACAATCTCAGTCCCTCTTGCTTTCCCTCCGGAATTAATAAGCGGCCAAGAAAATCTCACATTCCGAAGCCAACATTCCCAGGACTTTGTTAATCGGTCGCTGATTACAGTTAACAGCCGGCATTCCACCCATTTTCCAGGGATGTGATGGGGTGTATCCAGGGCGAAGCAGCTCCGCCCAATCCCAGCTCAGCAGCTCGACCTCAACCTGTTACAGTCAGAGTTTCAAACAGTCCCCGACTAAACCTAACCTCGTCCTCAATCACATTTCACCTTATTATAGATCTCGGAGATTAGTGTCAGGCCACGGCTTCTCGCTCTTTGTTTTGCTGCCCAGTGACAGGGCTCACAATACCCGGGTCCAGGGACTGCCCAGTGACAGGGCTCACAATACCCGGGTCCAGGGACTGCCCAGTGACAGGGCTCACAATACCCGGGTCCAGGGACTGCCCAGTGACAGGGCTCACAATACCCGGGTCCGGGGACTGCCCAGTGACAGGGCTCACAATACCCGGGTCCGGGGACTGCCCAGTGACAGGGCTCACAATACCCGGGTCCAGGGACTGCCCAGTGACAGGGCTCACAATACCCGGGTCCGGGGACTGCCCAGTGACAGGGCTCACAATACCCGGGTCCGGGGACTGCCCAGTGACAGGGCTCACAATACCCGGGTCCGGGGACTGCCCAGTGACAGGGCTCACAATACCCGGGTCCGGGGACTGCCCACAGACAGAGCTCACAATACCCGGGTCTGGGGACTGCCCACAGACAGGGCTCACAATACCCGGGTCCGGGGACTGCCCAGTGACAGGGCTCACAATACCCGGGTCTGGGGACTGCCCACAGACAGAGCTCACAATACCCGGGTCTGGGGACTGCCCACAGACAGAGCTCACAATACCCGGGTCTGGGGACTGCCCACAGACAGGGCTCACAATACCCGGGTCCGGGGACTGCCCAGTGACAGGGCTCACAATACCCGGGTCTGGGGACTGCCCACAGACAGGGCTCACAATACCCGGGTCTGGGGACTGCCCACAGACAGAGCTCACAATACCCGGGTCTGGGGACTGCCCAGTGACAGGGCTCACAATACCTGGGTCCGGGGACTGCCCAGTGACAGGGCTTACAATACCCGGGTCCAGGGACTGCCCACAGACAGGGCTCACAATACCTGGGTCCGGGGACTGCCCAGTGACAGGGCTCACAATACCCGGGTCCGGGGACTGCCCAGTGACAGAGCTCACAATACCCGGGTCTGGGGACTGCCCAGTGACAGGGCTCACAATACCCGGGTCTGGGGACTGCCCAGTGACAGGGCTCACAATACCCGGGTCTGGGGACTGCCCAGTGACAGGGCTCACAATACCCGGGTCTGGGGACTGCCCAGTGACAGGGCTCACAATACCTGGGTCTGGGGACAACAAAAAAATCAAAACATTCAAGTGAAAAAATCTGTTCAATAATTGGAACTAAATAAACCAGTGAAACAGTATTATACACACAAGGTAATGTGAACTGCTCAGCTCCTTAACAGATCAAACTGACTGGGACACAGAGTTTATACAAGTCCAAATGTGAACTGATTATTTACACATCAGGTTAAAACCCAACTCTGCAACTTGTTCAACTTTTTTAACGTTGTAAAAATTTGCCACATTTTTGCTCACTTTCACTCACTGACACACTCATTCCTTCACTCACTGACACACTCACTTTCACTCGCTGACACACTCATTCCTTCACTCACACTCACCTTTGCTCACTCACTAACTCTCCTTAACTCTCTCCTTCACACTCTCACCATCTCTACTTCTTTCACTCTTGCTCTCTTTCTCCTTCTGTCTTTCACCCCTTTCTCTCTCTCTTTCTCTCATTTCTCTCTCTCTTTCATTCCTTTCTCTCTTTCTCTCTCTCTCTTTCACCCCTTTCTCTCTCTCTCTCTTCACCCCTTTCTCTCTCTCTCTCTCTTTCACCCCTTTCTCTCTCTCTCTCTCTTTCACCCCTTTCTCTCTCTCTCTTTTCTCTTTCACCCCTTTCTCTCTCTCTCTTTTCTCTTTCACCCCTTTCTCTCTCTCTTCTCTCTTTCTCTTTCACCCCTTTCTCTCTCTCTCTTTTCTCTTTCACCCCTTTCTCTCTCTCTCTTTCACCCCTTTCTCTCTCTCTCTCTTTCACCCCTTTCTCTCTCTCTCTTTCACCCCTCTTTCTCTCTCTCTCTTTCACCCCTTTCTCTCTCTCTCTCTTTCACCCCTTTCTCTCTCTCTCTCTTTCACCCCTTTCTCTCTCTCTCTCTTTCACCCCTTTCTCTCTCTCTCTCTTTCACACCCTTTCTCTCTCTCTCTCTTTCACCCCTTTCTCTCTCTCTCTTTCACCCCTTTCCCTCTCTCTCTCTCTTTTCTCTTTCACCCCTTTCTCTCTCTCTCTTTCACCCCTA